>NC_068313.1:27784732-28024624 GCF_025860055.1 Xyrauchen texanus | reverse complement strand
ATGCAGAAGTTATAATACACTTCCTGTTTCTCGTTTCGCCATCATTTCGTTTCCTCGCCACGGCCAAACCGTTAGAGATATCAAAAATCTGCCGGCAATTTTTCATGCTCAATGTCTTGACATCATGCTGACCGAGTTTGGTGGCGATTGGTGGAATTCTCTGGGAGGAGTATTCCAAATTCCATTAGCGTGCGTTTTCAAACAACTCTAAATAGACGGTTTCCTGTTGGTCTGGGGTAAAAAGTAAAAGTATGAAGGATATATGAAACGATGAGATCTATACGTGCATCGAGTTTCATATTATTACATGCAAGCGTGTTTGAGTTATAGACCAAGTTTTCGGACCCTGTTCCAGGGGCGCTGTCGAGCCCCCTGCCACGCCCGTGTACCAGCTTCAGCCCGGCCCTGACAGCCGCGGGTTCTGACCCGTGTGCAAAGTTTCAAGAGTTTTTGAGCACGTTAAGAGCCCCAAAAGTGCCCCAATAGTCATAAAAAAAAATAAAAATAATAATAATAATAATAATCCTAACGAAAACAATAGGGTCCTACGCACTTTGTGCTTGGGCCCTAATAATCCTAACGAAAACAATAGGGTCCTACGCACTTTGTGCTTGGGCCCTAATAATAATCCTAACGAAAACAATAGGGTCCTACGCACTTTGTGCTTGGGCCCAAATAATAATGACAAAGCCTACATTTAAATTGGAATATGTATTGCATACGATGAGCATATATACACACACACACAAACACACACACACACACACACACACACACGCACGCACACACACACACACAAACAGACTGTTTATATGGATGTTGTTATTTTTATATATTTTTGGAATATCATAACAGTATTGTTCTCAAAACTCATGTACACTATCATACACTATAAGCCAATATAACACAATATTTGGTTATTTAGTTTTTAGTATATGCAGAGTCAAGGTTGCAGAAGAAAAACATTATATTGCCATTGCAAAAGATGCAGATAACAAATTAGTATGTGATCTAACTCACCAGAAAACACACGATTCCCAGACACAGCCCAGTAAAAAACAGTCGTAAGCAAGATCTTTCACTGTGAACTGTAAAATAAAAAGCTGTCACTAACAACAAACTCAATTATGAACAATTCAGCTCAGATATTGTTCAATGGTACAACAATCATATTCTATAAATAATATTCTATAAATATAATTAGAATTGTATAAAATAAGAGATGGTTTGTAAGTCTGATGTAATAATGTTCTTTTCAAATCATTGCAGATTTAATTCTGTTAATCCACGATGTACAAAATGGACGCTATCATGTATTGCCACGTCAAGCAATCATGTGTAGCCTCATTTGATGTATTTACGTATTGTCAATCACCTCACAATCATGAAGAGGCGCCTTCAGTTCAGATTTATGCTTGACGACAGACTCATTTTCCTTAAAGCAGTATAGCCTGTTCGAGGATCTTTTAACTTTTTGACTATAAACACTTTTGAGAATAATTTAATATTACATAGCACATATCACACAGCATGGTTAACAATCTGCGCATATAGATTTAAGGTGTAACTAATGTACTACAAATGTGCTGTTCTTTTTAAATAAGTTTGATATAAAATAAAAAATATATATTCTACATCACCGATCAATGGTCAGTCGAGTCTGTTTATTTTATAAAATTCATTAGATGCAATATTATGCATGTATGTCTATGAAAGCGTTTTAAGCAAACACATTAAATGCCAAGAAATCTTTAGAAAAAACTTACAATGTTGTTTTCGAGTTTCAAGCTCCATTTTATTTTGTGTAATCATGTTTAACATGACATTGTAACGTCCGGCTTTGCATTGGTAAATCTTTTACTATGTGACTTCTGTGTGCTCATCCTCTTGTTGGGTTGTGCTACCTGTCCGATTTTACCAATCCAATGCTTGGCATATGAATATTAATTAGGTTGTTCTTCACTTGTTCAAACAGTCTTACCCAGTTTTTTAAAGACTTTGAAAATTGTGTGCTACATCTATATACAGATTCATATTACAATGAGAATGAACAGAAATTAGAAAGTTTTCAAGATGTGCACTTTAATAAACGAAAGAAATGTTCAGCCAGCAGAATAAAATAAGTTTAAAGCTATTTCCTCCAGGCACTTGAATATGAATAAAGGTGGCTAAACGAAGACTGTAGTGGATATTAGCAAAGTGTTTCTGACACTAGTCAAACTAAACCACGTCAGCAAATGTTTTATCCATGTTGAACGATCATGAATATTAAATAAGGGACGGGGATGTTTCAGGAAGTGTTCGCCTAAAAAGTTCACCTGTAAAAATTATCTAATGTGGCTAGCTTTATTTAACTTTATTTATTTTTTACAATTGTAATTATGATGATAAATTGTCATACTTCTTAAGGTGATTGTAGGCTTATGCTTAATACACATACACCTTAACACATACCGGACCTCGGTAATTTTTTCATATTCAAAAATAAAGTTTGATGCCATGTACAACTGAATAAAAAAAAAATAAGCGGTTGAAAACTCCTTTGAGTGTCTGCATGCATGTATCATTTAGTTTAGACAGTTCTTTTTTCATTCTTTAGTGTCCGCAGATACAAGAGTGTGATGAAATGGCGCTACCTGAAGCTGTGCAGCGCATTTGCCGTAAGCGGGACCGGTCTAACTAATCTGACGAACCTGCTCTGAGCTTGCGGCATGATGTCCTGAGGTTAACACAGTGTGAGTCGCGTGACCCATTTGAATATGACACAGAATTCTGTTATAAACCCATCTGATATGAGACACTTAAAGGCTCTGTGCTGTAGTTGAAACAAGATTAAACAGCCCATCATATGAAACCGCAGTGACGAGTTAAACAGGAAAACATTGTTCCATTTACAATGTTAATTACAGGCTTTTCATTCCACAAATCAGCTCCCTTATAGAAATATACCTGACAGTTACTGTAGTAACATTAACTGAAGTAGTAACTTTGGTATTTGACCAGAAATAGTGTATATTTGTAATAAATGTTAATATAAATTAGCCTACACAAATATGAAATATTGTATATTAGGGCAATAAAATTCACTTGTAATTATGTTGTTATTATTATTTCTACATTTGTTTAGGATATTGTTTTTCCTTACAAATTCCAAAGAGTATTATTATTTTTAATTTGTATTTTATTTTTTACAAATTAATTACATTCAATTATTCATTTTTTTACCTGTGATTATCATGATTTTACTAATACCACAGTTAAACTCTGGATACTATGCAACTACAAAAGCAGAATTTAACAAAAAAAAGCTTTAACAAAAAAAAAGCTTATGTATAAACTCATAAAAGCCTATATGCACTCATGAATTAATGAAGTTGTGACTTTTTCTCCTTTGTAAATATGTTCATGTCATTTTGGGCTTACAGTGACACCTAGTGGTGTAGATGCAGCATAATTCAAAATCAGCAGTTTTCAGTTACAGATGCCATTGTAGGAATTCACTATTCACATTCAACCATGATTAATTTAATACAGAAGTGAAAGTATTCAATAAAAAGATGGTTACTGAGATTAAGCCAATAGTATTCAGCTGGTCAGGGGATTCTAAAATGGCAGCTCCCATAAGGACACCCACCCATAGGTATGACTCCTACCCCATGTAGAATAAAACCGCTTTTATAAGGTTACTGATATGACTACAGTCCTCATCTCATGTGAATTGTCATGATTTTATACATATGTTTCAAAATTATAATGAATTTCTTCAGGGGAAAAAATACTGAGTGAACCTTTAAATAATTCAGAGTCTGGCAAAAGGAAAACAATTGATTGTTTTGGATAATATGCATATGTAGGGGAGTTATGCCCCTAGATATTAGTTGTTAATTAATTTTTGCTGTTTTTCTGTAGTTAATATGAGTAAATTTTGCTGCCCAACTCAAAATCGATGCTTTATTGTCAAATGTGCATTTCTATGTGACAAAAATTCAGTATTAGTATTGTTAACAGCAGGGGCGTAGCACCAAATTTTGGGCCCTGGGTACAAACCATCTTGCTGGGCCCCCGTACCAAATATGTATGTATAGAAAACTGACTTCTAAGGGGCCCCCCCTGCCTCGGGCCCTGGGTACTCGGTACCCTTTACCCCCCCAGTCCGACGCCCCTGGTTAACAGCATTTGCTATTAAAAAATATTTCAGTATTTTTATTGGTTTCTGTTCTTTAATTTTTATATTTAATTTTGAAGTGTAGAATATGTTGCGTTTGTAGGTGTAATTTTGGTAAAAGTTTTGATACCTCGCACATTTTCAAACGCTGGCTATGGCCCTGCTTAAGAAGTCATGTATTAATATTTAACTTGGTAACATTTAATAAAATAGGGCTATATTATTTATTTAAGGATTTAAAATGTATTATTGAATGTTTCATCAAAACTGTAATACTAGATACATAAAACTACAATTTTGGTCAAATTACGCTGATATGCAACACTGTCCATTCTTTGTCCATCTTTTCATACAAAATAGGTATATTTTGCTTTTACCATCGGAAAATCATAAATGATTGCTGATAGACTCAATTTAATAACATTTAATCATTATTATATTACGGTCGCTGTGTTAATTCATATTAGTTTATTTTAGTATCCATATATTAGTTAGGCTATAGTAATATTGTTGTAACGCGTTTTGGAGGGAACCATGTTTTTTGTTTTAAATAAAATTAACCATGGTTTTACTACAGTAATACCATAATGATCCATCTTAAAACGCGGTTCTATTTGAACTTTTTAGTAATATTGTAGAAACCATGACTGAAGTAACAATAGTAATCAAATCAAATCACTTTATTGTCACACGACCATATGCACAAGTGCAACAGTGTGTGAAAGTCTTGTGTGCAGAGCAACATAGCAGTCATGACAGTGACGAGACATATAACAATTGACAATAAACATCTGATTTACACAACACAATTTACATATCTAATGTACACACAATTACACGACACAATAATAATATGCAATGTACAGTAAACAATACACACAATATAGAATACACATACAATAAAACAAATTATAAAATGTATAAAGAAAATATACAGTAGGTTGTATTGTAAAGAGAATATGATTTATGACAGTCCAGTGTAAGATTAATAAAGTTCTGATGTTTATTGATCGTGAGAGATCAAGTGATCAAAAGTCTGATTGTTTGGGGGAAGATGTCAGTCGGCTGGTGCAGTCTCAGTGTGCAGTGACCATATGGCCACATCAGCTACCCAAAATCACACTGCGGGTGTTCGTGAAGTTCTGGCCGAGTTATAAAGTAGAGGTCTGTGCGGGATGGATTCAGACCCGCTTCACAGAGATTTTGTCCCGCTCCCGCAAAAATATATGTAGGCTAATATTTTGTCCCCCGCCTGCAACTTTCACGTTTTGTCCCGCTCCCGACAGCAAAAGCCCGCAGGTGGTGGTCTGCGCAAATTTAAAGTCCCACAACAGTAAGATTCTGTTCCTTCTATCATAGAACATATTTACTACAATCATCCGTAAAAAAGAAGGACGGGTAAAGAGAGAGATAACACGTTTTGTTAACACTAACATTGCACCTTCCAACAAATAATTACAAATCCAACGTTTGGAAACACTTTGGGTTTTATAAGAGAGATGGATATTTATATAAAACCATGCAGTTTGTAAAATATGTCATGCTGCTATAAAATATACAGGCAGTACGACTAATTTAACAACACACTTGAAGCGCCGACAGGAAAGCACATTCGTCTGCTGGCAAGTTTGTAACATTTCTTCATTGTTTATCCCTGAGGATCCTTAAATTGTGTCTCTGTTAAATGTGTGAACTGTTAAAAGTGTAACTGCATGGAAACAGAACAGGAAAATAACTTGGTCCGTGCGTTAGAAGTCAGAAGGCACTTAAGTTAATTTATGATTTACAGTCTATCTGAACCAAAGAAATAAAAGCGAACTCTTTGTATCCTACCATATTGAATTTCATAGCATCATATTTTTTCCCATTGCATCGTATTGCATTGAATCGCATTGTGTTGAATCGTATATATATATATACTAGGGCTGCACAATATTGGAAAAAAACATTTCCAATACATTTCCAAACATTTGAACATTTCTCAGCAACAGTGCCAAAGTAAAACAAAGTGTTGCTCATCATGGCTAGACAAATACAACTTTTCAATTGTATAAGATCTGGGTTCTTTCTAAACAGAGTACCTAGTCAAATAAATGCATTTCTTTCTCACAACTGTTGCATAATATAACATATATATATATGTATTCAAATATAATAACTTGACTTTAAGCATGCATTGCTCACTCAATCTTAAAGGTTTTTGGCCAAGAATACCAGTCTATCCACCCTTACAGGCTTGAGACAAAGAGTATTGGCAAGTGACGATGTTGCCACTTGTATTGAAAAGCCTCTCTGAGGGGGAACTTGTAGCGGGAATGGATAGATACTTGCGGGCAAGCTTGGTGAGATGTGGAAAGCTTGCGAGATGTGGATCTTCCTCTTTGTCTATGGAAGGTGTTAGCAGGTAGTTGTTTAATTCTGCTTCCACAGCATCCTTGCGGGTCAGAAAGGAATCACCCCACATAGACTCTTGTATGTGTTTGTAGATGTTGAACGTGGATTTATGTTGATGTCACCCTTGCTCTCCGTTGATGTTAATCCTGTCTTTGTATTCCTTGGATGTCTTTCGTGTTTTTGTTTTGTTTTTCCCATCGTGGATGTTTTATTTGTTCCAGTCTTGTTTTTCCTATTCTTTTCAATAAAGCCGCATTTAGATCCTCACCCCTCGTCTGCCTTCGTCTGCCTCCACCTACTATCGTAACAAACGCGTTCAGGAGAGAGTCGAGTTCCGCCGTATGATATAGGCGTAGCATAAGCTCCGGTGAGAAGTGCAGAGGATAGAGGAAGACAGTGATTATAGCTTATAAAATTGTGGATATATTTTTTATAAAAATATATATTCGTATGGATTACTTCTATGATGGATGGATTACTTTTTTCACATTAGATGCACTCTAATCACGAACCATGGTCACATGGTCCGTCCGCATTGTGATGACAGTGTGTGCCATGGTTTGGTGATCAAGACTGTATAGGTGCTATATTCCACAAGATAAAAATTGATAGTTACAGTAACAAAGTAGTGAAAAAGTATATTTTTACGATTCAGTTAAAATAAAAACTAAACATGTGTGATAAACTTAACAGTAAAATGTAGATAAACAAAGAGAGGTACTTACCGTTGTATGAGTTCCAATGTTGCACAGGCAGGCTCCTGGTATTCTATGTTGAAAACATAGAAGCATCCAAAGAATACAGACAAAGCATCTGCAAAACCCAGGTGCTCCTCCAAAATGTAGGCCACCTTTCCATCAATGCTCACCATCCACTTTGTTGCAGAAAGAAATGTGTTCCCTGAAAAACAAGTACAAATTACACACTTTTAAAAGGCATACCCCAAATGGATTAACATGAACCTTTCTCAAAATAATAAGCAAGTCTTCTTTTACCAAGCATTATGAGTCTCGGTGTGGCTGGCAGGTTCATGTCTTTCTCGATGGATGGCTTTGTTGCAGTTGTCTTTAAAACAAAACAAAAAGCCTGTGATTATCACATGTTTAAAATACAGCCAAAAAATGACTAAATATATGTTTCATGTAATTTAAAAGATTATTTGACTACTTACATCTGCCAAAATGAAGATGGAGTCCTCTTTTTCAAAGAAGTGCTTCATCAAAAGAAGCACAACTGCTATACCGGTCCGGCTCTGCTGCATGGCTGTTGTGTCGCTCTCAATGTCCCGTAGAAGACCCTGAATGTCTCTGTTCTGAGTCTGTCTTTGGAAGAAATATATGATCCTCTTCCCCTTGGTTTGAAGAGCCTCTCCTACTCGATCACAGATATCAATACCTGTGAGAGTTTTGAAATGGGCACAGAGTCCTCTTTTTGTAAAGAGGAAAGGCCATTGTTCTTCAATCGAATTTATACTGGGGGGAGGGCAGCTGTTTATCATGTGACGTAGATAAATGTATGTCAAACTCATTGAATCGTCTACATCTGGCATGTCCGCAGTCTTGTCCCAAGGAATCTCGAACTGACTGATCCATTAGTTCTGTGTTTTTGTCAATGATAATCCAGGATTTTGGGATTGTGTACGAGGAGGTGTTAGGTGGGCATGTCCAACTGTCAGTTTTGTGTCCAAGGATGAGAAGGGCACTGTCTTTTCATTCGGCACGCAGTTGACATCAGTGTCAACTCTGCCATTCAGTTCTTTAAAGAAAAGGAATACATTAACAGATATTTACAAGTTTTTTTTTATTCACAGTATGTACAGTTTACAGATATGATAATTTAAAATTGCTTTAATAGTGATCCTCAAATCTCCTTTTCTTTTTTAAACAATATAACATCAGTGGTTGTTTTTCAGGCTGTTGTGCTTTGAGCAGTTTCACAATAACAATTTGTGCCCAGATTACTTTGTTTGTTTGTCCTTTCTCTAATGTAATTTTAAAGTCTACATTAATCTACATCAAGATTTATATACAGAAATACCTCATACAATATCTTCAACATTTTACGTTGCTTTAGATGTATTTTCTCTCACCTCTATGTTTGAAGGCCTGGATGACTTTACGGCACTCTATTGGTGTTAAATGATGCTGGAAGTCATCCCTCTCAATAAAGGCAAGGTCCTCTTTCTTTGTGACTCCAACCACTGATGACAGGTGTTCAATGACGACCATCAACTTCTCATTGTCCAATTCAGGTAGCACTCTCTGAATTTCCTGAATGCATTCACCATCCATACCTAGAATGAAGAACACACTGAGTGATGCAACAAACTATAGGGAGGTCCAAGATGTTGTACACCGGCAGTGGATAATAGTCTTGCAACATATCTGCATTAATATATGCATATTCATTTTCTGAATTACATAGGTAGTAGACACCAAGATCAACTAACAGAACTGAGTGATGTATCAAAACAACAAAGTGCACCTGTTTCTTATCAGTAAGTATCAGGGATATTTTCCAAAAGACCAATGTGTCACCAGTGTGCTTTAAAACAACAAGGCCTTTGGTGTACTTGGTCCCTTTATAAGTCACTGCTGAAACCTCTGAGGTTTTGTGTTTATCAATATCAGCTCTCTTTAGCAACATCTGTATATCCCTGTTGTATGATGGTTCATCCATTTCATTTGCTTCACCTACAACCTGAATGGGAGGTGGGAATAACTGACCACAACCTAAGTATGACTGAAGAAGCTGGTGTCTTTCTGCCAGTGTTTTACTTAAGTATAAAAAATTGTGAAGTTTTCTGGCACACTCCTTGAAATAGCAGTGCTTGCTCTCAAACCTCAGTGTCAGCATATCAGTGGCCCAAATTTAAGGATAAGTTCGGGATAATGCAATAAGTAGTGATGCTTTGGCTTGAGAGGGTGGTCAGGAAACATGCTGTTCCGTAAATACACATATTCCTCCAGCAAAACTTTCAGATAAGCAACCTCATTTTGATTAATTTTTGTAGCACAGATGAATTCAGCTATTTCCTTTAGTTTAAGGCACAACGTCCAAACCTCACTTTCAATAGGATGTTTGGTCCTTCTACCAACATAAATCAGTAATAGTCGTAAGAGACACCAATTCTGTGTGGCTGAACCACTGAGCTTTTTCGTTTTTTCCTTAATCTCACATGGTTTGTTGTGTGAGTCACTACCAAGAAGTTTTGTCTGTGAGATGGCCTGATTTAACTGGTCATAGGTGAAATGTTTTTCAGCTTTTACCAAATGTTCCATATAGAGGGCCAAATCATTTGCCACTACTCCCTCAAAAAGGTCATGCCCAAGACATGGCGGAAGGCCGCTGCAGACATGAAACGACTTTAGTGAGTTGAAAATTGAATCAAATTTGATTCCATCTATTAAATCCTGGTCAGAGGTCAGTTTTTGAACACTGTCATTATAATTAGCAGGTGTTGTGGGCCAAATACCAGTGGTGATTTGGCAAATGTATCTCTGTGAATCAAGCAGTACCTACAAAAATGTTTGCTACTGCTAAAATTTTCTGTGAAACCACCAACAGAGTGGGAACCAAGATTATCACAACATATGGTAATCAATGATGCTTTAAGGTTGCTTCCGTACTCCAGCTGAAGAAGTTTTTGCCATCATTAACATCATTTAAAACCATGTCACTGTGCTCATGGAGTTTAGACTGTGCATACTGGTCTGTTACAATGGACTGCCTAAACAAGGCAGCAAGTGTATCCTTTATAGGCACATACTGACAAAAGCGTTCCTTACCACTGGTATCTGTTCCTAGGTACATCTGAGCAGGTGCAACATAATCAAAACTTTCTTTGAAATATGTTTTCCTGGTTCTGTCTGATCTCAAGACACCTTCATTGCAAATAGTTAAAAGATCCTCTTGTTCAAGTTCCTTAACTATTTTCTGTATTTCATGCTCAGTAATGTTGAGCCCTGTCAGTTTCTCCTCTACTTTTTTAAGCACTTGCTTCATTCCACTGATATGGACCTCCTGAAATTCCTCAACAATGCACTGTACTGTCGTGGCTGGCAAAAGCAGTTTGGCCTGAAGTTTTAAATAAAACAATGCCAGATTATTTAGAAATGTGTCAGGGTTCAAATCTGGGTTCATTTCATGACTATCAAGAGATGGATGAACAGCGTCATCATGAACTTGGATGTCTTGGACTGGAATATCAGAATCTTGTGGTACATGAGGCTGTGCTACAAATGACTGTCTGTGTTTTCTAGATATGTGTGTGGCAAAGGATGTATAAAATATTTTGAGCATCCCTCAAAAGGACAAGTGATTTTTTTTGCCATTCGTGTTATCTTAAATGAATGCACAACAAGGAAAAATTATCAGCCACAAAATCACATCCTTCAACACTGTATTTTTGGTTACCACTATGCTGAAACATATCTTGTTTCTGTGACAAAGCATGTGTGTAATTTCTGTGCATGTGGGACTTTAATGCAGAAAACGTCCTGAAATTGCCAGGACAGTGTTCTATGCCACATGAAAACAGGTAGTTAGCCAAGTTTCTATGGCTTTTTGCATGGGCACAAAATATTTTAAAACTGGCTGTATGGTGGCTACAATCCTTACAGCTGTACATATTGCTAGCAGTCTCTTCACAAGAAATACTGATAAAAAATCATCATATAAACGCAATTTTGACCATAATGAATATCTATGCTGTTTCTGTTTGCTAATGAAAGACACCCTCATAACACTAAGATTTGAACAAGTTCTCCACATTTCTCTGTTGCTTATACAGCTATCACACTCTTTTCCATATATTAAACATATTTCATAAAAAAATATAACTTTTAATTTGGTTAAGCCTTTCGTTAAATACAACACTAACGTAGTGCAAGCGTTTTGTTTTTTTTTACCGCTAATATTTACGTGCAAATGTTATCCTAGTTTAAATTCGGGTGCACAAATCAGACAACTGCGGGAACTGTAAGTACACCCGATTTTTTTCATTTATTATTTTACCTTGCTTGCTTATTCTCTCGCTGTTAAAAATCTTCGTAGAAAGCTCTTTTATCGGTGTATCACACCGGTGTTCTCCAGAACAGTACACTCCCTCCCCTGCACAACCTGAGGCGCTGCTGTGGTTCCTAATATGATTCTGTACCTTGCCTGTCAAAAATGAGGGAAGGAAAAAAACGGCGCTAAAAGCCGTTACTGTAAATACAGTAATATACCTCAAATTCAAAAATTACAGTAAATCGCTGTAAATGGTGTTTGACGTCACAGAAAATTCCCATGATGCATTTGGAATTACTGTTACTGTAAAGAGAATTTGCAGTATAATACTGGGTGATATAAATAACTGTAAAAATTACAGAAATGTCTAACAGTGTTGGTCGAGTCTGTCTTCCTCTTGTATTAGCAGCATTGAAGTTTTGAAGAGGTGAAGAACTGGCTTCACATATGAGACACTAACATAGTCTTCTGCTGAGAGAGCATCTGTGAAGTCCAGCAGTGGGCCCAGTGACTTACTGACAGATTCCAGGACATCTGCCAGGTTGGAATTAGATGCCGTATCTTCCTGTCCTCAGACAGGACCTGAGTTAAAGCCTTCTGCTGCTCTAGTATCCTGGTGATAATCATCTGTCTGGATCCCCATCATGTTTGGCATTCTGATATAAGTGAATGAGAAGGTAGTTTGAGTTCCTTCTGGGCTCTTTCAAGAGCACTTCTGGCAGCTGTGAGAGAAGTGACCAACCAGCTTCTTGCTGACACCTGCTGCACGGTCAATGCGTCCATCCTTTTTTCACTGCATTTTCTAAGGGGAGAAAGCAAAGACAAAACAAATTACTTATTAATTATTATACACATTTAATAAATGTAATTTCATAAATAAATAATTTATAAAACAAATTGCTTATAAAACTATGCTTTTGCAACTGACTACACAGATGAAATGTATAGTTTCTGTATAATTTACATTTTAAATATCTATAATAAAACCCATTCATTCTCATATAACATATCTGTAACCACACACACACACACACACACAAGACAAGACAGTCACAATGTCAGAGTAAACTGCTTTATTGAAAAAAGCGGTCAACAGTGCAAAACAGGGCAAATCCAGTGTAGAGTCGTCAAAGGGGAGCGTGAGGTCAAAAGCCGGGGTATCAAGATAACAATAACAAGTGGGACAGATCTAATGAGGGAGGTGAATGATAGCGGGGAAAACAGTTAACAACTAGGGCGAGGAACAAGACGAGACTAGCGGGAACGAAGACAGGGGGACGAGAGGAATGGGGAGTTGGCAAGCTAAGACGAAGAATAGTGGGGAGGTCAAAACTAGACGAGACTAGCAGGGGCAAAACTAGACGAGACTAGCAGGGGCAGAACTAGACGAGACTAGCAGGGGCAAAGATACGGGGAACTAAATACAATAACCAACCCCAAACAAACGAAAGGATAGTGAGTAATATAGGGGAACTAACGAGCGGTGCGGGTGTAACGAATATGAGTGATGAGACGAGTGAAGGTGTTACTAATGTGTGGGGATGGGAAGCGCGTGAGTGCAGGTGGTCATAATGTTCTGGCTGAAGCGCGTGAGAAGCGAGCATGAGTCAGAGGGGGGAGAGAGTTTACTGAGCGAGAGCTCAGTAATAGCAAAACCAGGCGTGGAAGCCCGAGGGAGGAAAAAGAGCGTCACGAGTTCAAGGGGGCGGAGCGAGGAGTGGGAAGCGAGCACGCCATGGAGTGCATGTGTGCGTGCTCATGGAAGCGGAGATGGGGCAGAGGAGCGGGGTTCGTGACAGTACTCCCCTCTGAATAGGACGGCTCCTGACGGCCACGCTGGGTTGCGTGGAGCCGAGGGAACAGAACGAGCGTGTGAGCTCGCGGGGCAGAACGAGCGTGAGCTCGCGGGGCAGAACGAGCGCGTGAGCTCGTGGGGCAGAACGAGCGTGTGAGCTCGCGGGGCAGAACGAGCGTGAGCTCGTGGGGCAGAACGAGCGCGTGAGCTCGCGGGGGGCAGAACGAGCGTGTGAGCTCGGGGGAACAGAAACACACCAACAAAATGAGGGCAGTCCAAGGGGGATAGAAGGCACAAAGGGAAATGAAACAGTCCATGGGGGTCAAATGGGCAGTTCAAGGCAAGGTCAAGGGGAACATAGCGGACAGGCGGGTGGTCGGGAGATCTAGGGGGCAGCCTTAGGGCAGAGACTGGGTCAGGGGGTCTGGAAGGCGACTGGAGAACAGGGACTGGGTCCGGGGGTCTGGAAGGTGACCACCGGACAGGAATAGGGTCCGGAGGCCAGGGAGGAGGCCACAGGACAGGTAGAGGGTCAGGAAGTCCGGGCTGAGCCGTGAAAGGCGGAGCCGTCTGAGGCGGCACCGTAGGTGGCTCTGGAGGTGGGGTCCTGGAAGGCTCAGGAGGTGGAGCCGACGGAGGCTTTAGGGGCGAAGGCCTGGAAGGCTCTGGAGGTGGAGCCGAAGGAGGCTTTAGGGGCGAAGGCCTGGAAGGCTCGGGAGGTGGAGCCGTAGGAGGCTCGGGAGGCAGAGCCATAGGAGCCTCTAGTGGCCGAGCCCTGGAAGGCTCGAGAGGCTTGAGGGGGGGAGCCATGAAAGACTCGAGAGACGAAGCCCTGAGAGGCTTGAGAGGGGGAGGAGCCCTGAGAGACTCGAGAGGCGAAGCCGTGAGAGGCTTGAGGGGTGGAGCCATGAAAGACTCGAGGGATGGAGCCCTGAAAGACTCGAGAGGCGAAGCTGTGAGAGGCTTGAGGGGTGGAGCCGTGAAAGACTCGAGGGATGGAGCCCTGAAAGACTCGAGGGGCGAAGCCGTGAGAGGCTTGAGGGGTGGAGCCGTGAAAGACTCGAGGGATGGAGCCCTGAGAGACTCGAGAGGCGAAGCCGTGAGAGGCTTGAGGGGTGGAGCCATGAAAGACTCGAGGGGCGAAGCCGTGAGAGGCTTGAGGGGTGGAGCCATGAAAGACTCGAGGGATGGAGCCCTGAGAGACTCGAGAGGCGAAGCAGTGAGAAGCTTGGAAGGAGGGGGAGCCCTGAGGGACTTGAGGGGTAGAGCTCTGGGAGGCTCGTGAGGAGGGGCCCTTGGAGGCTCGAGAGGAGGAGCCCTGGGAGGCTCGAGAGGAGGAGCCCTGAGAGACTCGTGAGGCTGAGCCCGGGAGGGCTCTGAGGGGCGAGCAGAGGCGGACTGAGCCGTGGAAGACTCTGAGGGCGGAGCAGAACCCGGCAGAGCCGTGGAAGACTCTGGGGGGCGGAGCAGAACCCGGCAGAGCCGTGGAAGACTCTGGGGGGCGGAGCAGAACCCGGCAGAGCCATGAAAGACTCGAGGGGCGAAGCCGTGAGAGGCTTGAGGGGTGGAGCCATGAAAGACTCGAGGGATGGAGCCCTGAAAGACTCGAGAGGCGAAGCTGTGAGAGGCTTGAGGGGTGGAGCCGTGAAAGACTCGAGGGATGGAGCCCTGAAAGACTCGAGGGGCGAAGCCCTGAAAGACTCGAGGGGTGGAGCCGTGAAAGACTCGAGGGATGGAGCCCTGAGAGACTCGAGAGGCGAAGCCGTGAGAGGCTTGAGGGGTGGAGCCATGAAAGACTCGAGGGGCGAAGCCGTGAGAGGCTTGAGGGGTGGAGCCATGAAAGACTCGAGGGATGGAGCCCTGAGAGACTCGAGAGGCGAAGCAGTGAGAAGCTTGGAAGGAGGGGGAGCCCTGAGGGACTTGAGGGGTAGAGCTCTGGGAGGCTCGTGAGGAGGGGCCCTTGGAGGCTCGAGAGGAGGAGCCCTGGGAGGCTCGAGAGGAGGAGCCCTGAGAGACTCGTGAGGCTGAGCCCGGGAGGGCTCTGAGGGGCGAGCAGAGGCGGACTGAGCCGTGGAAGACTCTGAGGGCGGAGCAGAACCCGGCAGAGCCGTGGAAGACTCTGGGGGGCGGAGCAGAACCCGGCAGAGCCGTGGAAGACTCTGGGGGGCGGAGCAGAACCCGGCAGAGCCGTGGAAGACTCTGGGGGGCGGAGCAGAACCCGGCAGAGCCGTGGAAGACTCTGGGGGGCGGAGCAGAACCCGGCAGAGCCGTGGAAGACTCTGGGGGGCGGAGCAGAACCCGGCAGAGCCGTGGAAGACTCTGGGGGCGGAGCAGAACCCGGCAGAGCTGTGGAAGACTCTGGGGGAACCTCTGCGGTCTTGAGCACAAGACGAGACTGGGGAGAAGGGGCCCTCTTCCTTCTCTGACGTCTTCGGCCAACAGGGGATGTGGCCATGGGGACGGTCGAGGCTACAGGCGCTGGCTCTGGGGCGGTCGAGGCTACAGGCGCTGGCTCGCTGACCGTGGCGGGCATGGGCGCTGGCTCGTTGGCCGTGGCGGGCATGGGCGCTGGCTCGTTGGCCGTGGCGGGCATGGGCGCTGGCTCGCTGGCCGTGCCGGGCTTCGAGGCTGGGGCCGTGACAGGCCTCGGGATTGGGGCCGTGCCAGGCTTCGAGGCTGGGGCCGTGACAGGCCTCGGGATTGGGGCCGTGACAGGCTTCGGGACTAGGGCCGTGTAAGGCTTAAAAACGGGGGCCGTGTAAGGCTTCGAGACGGGGGCCGTGGTAGGCTTCGAGACGGGGGCCATGGTGTAGAGCGCTGGTTCAGTATCTGCCTCCCCCACAGTAAACGAGGAACCAACGCACAGCAGGGCGAGGTCAATAAACTGAGCCAGGTTGAGAGAGCATCGACCACCAGGCATGTATGATGAGGCTGGCTCATTCAGTCCATCTTGAAAAATGTCTTTCAGAACCACCTCATCAAAATTCACCTGGTTGGCCAGGGCACAAAAATCAGTGACATAAGCCTCCAAGGTTTGGCCCCCTGACGCTAAAACCATGAGTTGGGCCGCTGGGTCCATGATGTCGAGGGCGGGGTTAAGAGTGACACAACCGCTGCCTCGCATAAATAACCCTAGGTTAGCGCCCGAAGAGTGCACGGCGCTCAGAAATGCACTGGATGCATAAACGGGCTCGGGGGCAGACACAGGTGAAACAGGGTGACATAAATCAGACACTGTGCATACCTGCTGCCCCCGGGCCGTGAGCGCGTGGTCCTCTCTCCACACTTTAGCTCCTCGCGCCGAATGTGACGTGCTTCTCCGCTCGAGTGAGCTGCGCGAATCCTTAGCGCGGGGCATTGTGACTGTCAACGGTGAGGTTGGTTATTCTGTAACCCGCACACACACACACAAGACGAGACAGTCACAATGTCAGAGTAAACTGCTTTATTGAAAAAAGCGGTCAACAGTGCAAAACAGGGCAAATCCAGTGTAGAGTCGTCAAAGGGGAGCTTGAGGTCAAAAGCCGGGGTATCAAGATAACAATAACAAGTGGGACAGATCTAATGTGGGAGGTGAACGATAGCGGGGAAAACAGTTAACAACTAGGGCGAGGAACAAGACGAGACTAGCGGGAACGAAGACAGGGGGACGAGAGGAATGGGGAGTTGGCAAGCTAAGACGAAGAATAGTGGGGAGGTCAAAACTAGACGAGACTAGCAGGGGCAAAACTAGACGAGACTAGCAGGGGCAAAGATACGGGGAACTAAATACAATAACCAACCCCAAACAAACGAAAGGATAGTGAGTAATATAGGGGAACTAACGAGCGGTGCGGGTGTAACGAATATGAGTGATGAGACGAGTGCAGGTGTTACTAATGTGTGGGGATGGGAAGCGCGTGAGTGCAGGTGGTCATAATGTTCTGGCTGAAGCGCGTGAGAAGCGAGCATGAGTCAGAGGGGGGAGAGAGTTTACGAGCGAGAGCTCGTAATAGCAAAACCAGGCGTGGAAGCCCGAGGGAGGAAAAAGAGCGTACGAGTTCAAGGGGGCGGAGCGAGGGAGTGGGAAGCGAGCACGCTCGCGGAGTGCATGTGTGCGTGCTCGCGGAAGCGGAGATGGGGCAGAGGAGCAGGGTTCGTGACAATATCTCATGAGTTTAGCACTAACTATTTTACGTAATGATAACCAAAAATATAGGGACATTTAATTGCTTGATATTGTAAACAAATACAACTTTTAAACACAAAAAAAAAAAAAAAAAGAAGAAGAAAAAAAGATAGCAATGATATTTAAATATGAAACATTAATGCCATAGGATATCAGCCCTGGCATTCAGAGCTTAGGCTATCAACCTGACAGTCTGAATCCTTCATCCTTCCCCAGACCCATCGTTTACAAAACAATTTATGAAACTTATGATTGTTTACGAAATAATTTATGAAAATATTTCAGTACAGTTTGCTAGGTATATGTAACAGTACTAGTATAGCAATAGCAGTAAAAATAGCATGGGCAATTGGGCATAACTTACCAACTGCAAGATGCAGTCTATGGCCAAAGCACTGCAACCTGGTCCAGTTGTTCAGGGCAGCACCCTTCACCATGTTCGCGGCATTGTCTGTTCTTATACAGACTAGACGACTCTCATCTAGACCCCAAGTAGCCAAAGCTTCTCTCATCCCGTTGCGATGTTCTCACTTGTATGATCCTCTGGGAAAAATGCAGTTTGCAAACAGCGACTTTTCAGGTGGAAGTCCTCATTAATAAAGTGTCAGACTTATATAGGGCTCCATTGTCCGGCTGGACCACAAGTCTGTTGTTGCTGCATAATATTCCACTTGTGCCAGCTCTGTTTCAACTTGTGCCAGCTCTGTTTCAACTTGTGCCTTGCATTTCTCGTACAGCTCTGGGATGGCAACTCTAGAAAAAGAGTTGCGTGATGGTATAACATATTGCTTTTAAAGAGACCGGATCATGTTTTAAAACCCTTTTTGGTAACCGTGTTAATTGGTAGGCTACCATGTCTTTTGCGAGGAGAAATGTTATTGAATCTGTGATTTCTCTCTGCCGTTTGGAACCTTTCTCGTAGGCCTATGGTGTGACATTGGCAAAGGCATCCGAAATAGTTTTTTGCTTGGGATGTTTTTATGCTTTTGCACTCGTCATACAAAGATTTGTGCTGCCGACCTAAATCATCAAGTCTGTAGCCGAAATATTTCCATATTACTGACGATGCATTTCTTTTTGCAACCAAATTCTCCATTTCGGTCTTTTTTGCCTGTTCCTCGCTCATTATCGTCACGCGCAAGCAGAGCATGCACGTCAACGTGCAGCAACGAACTCCGTGTTAAAAATAAATAAACTCTGTGTATCCAAGGATCCATTAACCGGAGTAAATTACATCATATCAGACACGATGTGAATATTGCGGATGCGCACATCGCAATGTCGACGCTGAAACGATAGGCTATATCGTGCAGCCCTAGGAGGGACAGAACAGTATTTTGCATTTTTATGTGTTCTAGGATCTTTAATGAACACCACATTTACTCTGAATTTACTTTAAGTTCTTCATTCCAGGAACATCATAAGCTTGCTTTTTCAGTATACAGTATCTGTCCTCGTGTTCTGAACGTCCAAGTCTTCGATTTGTCATTGATATTGTACACCTTCAAAGTGAGTGTATTATTTTCTACCTCCCTTGACAGAGAGTGTATTTATTTCTGTGTTTGACATTGTGCATTGTGTTGTTTTGTGTCTCTTTTGCTTAAAGACGCCTTCACTATTAACTGTTAACACTTCAGATACTATTAATGGTTTACCATGTGTTTTCACTTTATAATACTGTTCAAGATAACATTAACTCATAAGGAAGAACACTATAAGATCTCATTAATTAATAGTGAGTTACTATGATTTTCACTTTAGAAAACTCTTCCAGATCATTAGTAATTCCTTCATATGGATGTGGTACAATGTAATATGCACAAGTTATCCATTAATGATTACAAAAGATACCCCAAAGAATACAAAGTTTGGACACACAGTTCAACATCCCTTTATTTAAGGTAAGCTGACTAGTTATGATACTATACCAGGCACTGTAGACCAGTGATTTAGAGTAGTGTTATGTTCATACATTTTCAGATGCATCTCTGATGATGCAATTTCATACTGACATTAAAAGTATAATTGTTCACATTTTACTCACTGGATTTTGAGGAGATAATGTTGTGATAAATAATTAATGAGTAGTTCTTTTAATTTACCCATAGTTAGTTAATGGTTCTCTTTAAATTAAATTCAGTATATTGATTAGCTAACAGTGATTATTAATTAAAAGTTAATTGTGTTTATACAGTAGTTAATAAAGTGACTTAAGTGTTAATTTAGTGCTAATCATTTATGTCCTGCATTAATTCCTGCAGTTACATTACTTATTATTCATGTAATAACACAATTAAAACATTAATTGTGTTCATATATACATCAGTTTGCATTTCTGTGACAGCTGGAGTCACTAAGGAGTCGTAAGGGAGAAACGTGGTACTGAGTGTATGACTTGAGTGCAATAACAAACGAGGAAACAAACATTATTAACTCATTGAGCAGAAGTGTGTTTTAGAAAGTAACTTAAAATGAAAGTAATTAGTAATTTGATTACTTTTATGAATTAATAAGTATTCTGATTTCATTTGGGAGATGTAATTTGTTGTGGAATACTGTGACAGGGCGGAGGGCGGGGCTGGATCGTGATTCAGCACACCCGGCCCCTAATCAGGCTAATCAAGCCTCAGAGAGGGATAAAGGCCGACTGGAAGCTGCAGTGAGCAAGAGAGAGAGAGAGAGAGAGAGAGAGAGAGAGAGAGAGAGAGAGAGAGAGATTTAAGGATAGCTGTCAGACACCTTTGTGTGTTTCAGTTTTATATAAAATGTATATTATTATTTATATCGTCAAGCTGGTTCTCGCCTCCTCCTTTCCATTAATCCCTTTACAAATACTTTTAAAAGTAATTTTCCCACACTGTTGAAAGCCTTGTTCACATGAACTATCCCTGTACAATATAAAAAATATGTTTTCTAGAACTTTATTTGACATAAGTCATCAAAGTCATAATTCATATCAACTACCCCTTTTAAATGTTTCTATTTAATTGAAAATACAGTACTGTATGTTACTCACACTTTAAATAATAATACAGTTCTTTGAATAATTCATGTGATGTTCAGAGATACATCACCTGTAGTAGCAGTTATTACTGAACACTGTACATTCCTCCATGTCAAAATAACGTAAATTCATTCCGGGCAAATAAATGAAAGGAAAATATCCATCTCATTTTTTATTACAACAGGGCCTGGATGAATGTTTTCTTTGCTGTAGTGACAGGCTGTCATTTGCCACACATCTAAAATATAAACACCAACATCCTGAAAAGCCCATCGTAGAATTCTGTCCAACTGTAGAGAATACCAGTCACTGCCAAACACATCCTATTACAAACACAGAGAAACTTCTGAGGAACAACATCAACCATAAACTTGCAATGACAGAGTGACCTCCATGTATATGAACACTGGGTACCATTACCATCTTACCTTATAGCCAGTGTTGACAGTCTTTATTACGATGATCGTTTCTGGTGCCCGTTGTAACAATGCCAGGATAGCTTTTCGGATCCATAACACTCTGTGGGTGAAGAAATCCAGAGGGTATGTGGTGAAATGGGGCCCCAGATTAAACACAATGACAGTGTGGGGTCCTCCAGCCAGGTCATCAATCTCATTACTGATGTAGTGCAGATTCGCCACTGATGTTTTCCGACACCGCAGAGGAACACCGTGAGCCCTCCAATGTAAGTCAATGTTGTTCTCCACATCTACTGCTATGAGCGGCCCTGTCTGATATTCAACATGCAGATTCATCTGCTTCAGGGCTGCAGAACAGAAAGTGACACTAATGGTGAAGATACAAATGTTCTGTGTCTAAGAATCTGACTGTATGCTATATCACAGAGAGGAATGCAATGATTGAACTATAATCATAAAGCAAACAAAGACTATTTATAAGGCTGGAATGTATGTAATCTCACTTGGTACTGCTTTCACAAAGAATTCAAACCACTGTCTCATAGTAGAGTCTCCCATCATGTAGATGTGTTTGTCTTTCAGGCACCGTGTTGTTGTTTGCATTGTGAAATGACGGGTGCTACACACAAAGGAAGTCCACACATCATTCAGGTAAAATCCAGCTGGAACTGGTGTGTGCAAGGCAGGACGACATTTCTTAGTTACACCTGTTAGATAGAGGAAATAGAGACTGAAAGGAATGTATTCTCCAAATGAATGAGTTTCCATAAATATTGTTGTGTATTTACACTGCACCTGCCAGCCCCTTCACAACTATAAGGTGATAAACAGTGCTGCTCATAACGGATTACATGTAATCATGAGATTATGTAATCAGATTACAAAAACCCTGTATTTGTAATTATATTATTTGTTAATTTTTATTGATTACATATTACTTATTATTCAGGCAACAGCAAGAGATTGTTAATAATTTAATGATCACTCAATTTATTGATAATTCTTTTTTAATTTTTCAATTAAATTAGCCTACAACTGATATATTTTCAGAAAGTCTTCAAATGTTTTGGTAAAGGGGGGTGGGGTCAGGGCCGGTTCTAGACATTTGGAGGCCCTAGGCAAAATGTATGTTGGAGGCCCCCCGCCATGCCCTCCTCCCCTCCACCTTTCAGAATTCACGAGTTCACACTTACATCAAATTAAATAGAGTAAAGATTATGCGTATTTGGCATGCTGTCCAGGGGAGGGCTCCAGGCTCTGAATTTTGGCCAGATTTACACAGTATTACATTGGATTGCATTGTATTTTGGATTGTGTTGTTTACATCCAATAAGAGATTATTAAAAATCAAAGTGAGGAGATGGGGGTGGTGGAGGGATGCTGATAAACTGTCAATGAACAGAGGTAAGTCTGCAGTATATATACCTCTTATCTCGTTGATTATCTGAATGTGCTCCTCCGAACTTTGTTAATAAAACATAATTTAATAAAAAGACTTGAAAACAAATATGATTCCTAACCATTTTATTTATACAAAACCTGTTATCAGTATTTTTATATTTTTACTTAAATGTGCATATTAATGTAACTTTAATTAAGGTAAACAAAAAAAATCATCTGAAAAGTCATCTTTTTTTTTTTTAGCAGTCAGGAAGTTTTTTGCAGTAATTTGTTCAGTAATTTATTTATGGTAACACACTAACCCACTATTTGGGATAATGAACAGTTTTGTTTTTGATAGACTAAATATAGTCATACATAGGTATGTATTGTAGAGAAATACCGTATCGGTTACCTAACGTAACCTCGGTTCTCTCTAGATGAGGGAACGAGTATTGCGTAAGCTAGCTTACGCTACGGGAAAGATTCATCTTTTCTGAGATATTGAAGCCAAAAAATTATCCTTAATTTTTGTATCCATTGTCAACGCAGTGTGGCAGCTGCAGACCTTGAGCCGGGCTAGCTAGCGAGCTCATAGGTTGCTCTCGCGGCAACTGCTGCAGCCTATAGACGAGCTTGGGCGAACTCGCATCCAATGAGAGGCGTCCGCGCTCACTGCATCAAAGCCCGCCAAAATGGGCGTGACTAGAGTGCATATAAGCGTGGTTCGTAGGCTGGAACCCTGATTTTCATCTCTTCAGCGAAGCTCTTCGCATCGCTGACCTGGAAGCCGCGTCGTCGTTCGAGGGGCATCAAGCAAGCGTGGACAGCGCTAGAAGAAGCCGGCCGTCTCAGCCACCTTCAGCCATCCTGTGAGCTACGCCATCCGACGACGTATCCTTTTAAAGCAAGCTAGTTCTCACGAACTATTCACAAAAGAGTACGGCGTCTTTTTCAAGATGCCTCGCTCCACTTGCGCCTCATGTCGCGCCCTTCTCAGCACAGGAGACCGCCACATCATCTGCGCTCTCTGCCTGGGACTGGGGCACGCAGAGCTCGCCCTCGCTGAGGGCGGATCGCATTCTGTGAGGAGCTACCGATGTCGACCCTGCGGGCTCGACTCGAAGCGCTCAAAGCAGAAACCGCCGCGCCGCCTTACCTTCAGCAGCGCAGGAAGAAGCGCCCGCTCACAAAGGCTGCGGAAACTGTGGTTGAAGCGACTGCCTCGCCGAGCCTCTCCCTCGAGCATCGCTTTCACCCTCCCGCCCCGGGGCCGCGCAGTTGCCGCCGGCGGCCGCACTGCTGCCATCTCGGATGACGAGGCGGAGGATAAGGGCCGCTGTTCCATCATGGCTTCGGACAGCGAGGTGGTCAGGCTCCCAAGCCTCCTCCTCGGCCCAGGAATCCAGCAGGACCCGCGCCCGAGTCGAAGGGGAGTTAACACGCCTCCTCACACAGGCCGTCGACCGCCTCGGGCTCAGTGGTCACCGCCCCTGAGCAGGCACCCAACAGACTCGGCGGCTGCTTTCTTCAAAGCCATCGCCGCTCTACACCCGCGGCCGGGCCGCTCCCTTCCTGCGGAATTACATACAGAGCTTGCAAAGTCGTGGAATGCTCCTTTTTCAGCCAGGACCCGTTCCCCGTCTCCACCTCTCTGCGCGTCGGTTGGGCGGCGCCACTGAGAGAGGCTACTCATCCATTCCCCGGTCGAGGACTTCGGTAGCAGCACACCTTTGTCCGCCCTCCGCGAGATGGCGTTCCAAGCCTGTGCTCCCGTCTAAGGCCTGCAGAGCGACTTCCGCCTATGTTGGCGCGCCTATTCCGCCGCCCGGCCAAGCGCATCTGCGCTGCACTCAATGGCCGTTTTACAGATCCTACAAGCAGACCTTCTTCGGAGTGGGATGAGAAAGGCAGGCACCCAGAGGCTGTTACTGATCTCTGGCGACAGACCTCGCCGACAGCTACAAAGCTGCAGCCCAAGCTCTAGGGAAGTGCATGGCATCGCTGACTGTGACCGAGACACTTATGGCTAACACTAGCCGACATGGGAGAAGCAGAGCTCCACGTTCCTCAACGCACGCTCTCTCCGACCGGTCTCTTCGGCTCCGCGGTGAGTGGCATTGTTGACCGCTTCTCAGAAGTCCAGAAAGCCACCCAAGCCATGAACCTCTTCCTGCCGCGTCGGCTAAGCTCCTCTGCAGGCCGCTCACGTGACCAGCCTCCTGCACGAGCCTCTTCACAGCGCCCAGTTCAACAAACTCAGACTTCTCAGCGTCGACAGGGCGGCCGCCCTCGATCAGCGTTCAGACAGCCGCCGCAGACCGCCGCCCCAGCGGGCCTCGATTTAAGGTAGCGCTGAAACCAGAGCAACTGAAGTCTTCCTAACTTTGTTGAACAAACGACGGCTCAGTCCCACCGCGGCCGGACCACCGTCAAAACTTTGCCCCCTGTCAGTCCCCTTCTCTCAGGCTACTACAGTGGTGAATTTAGCAGCCAACAAGCCGGTGACACTGCCCGCTTGCCTGCACTCAAACGCCGTTTTCACGGCGACCCAAATAAATCTTGTAAAGAGCAAACATGTCTTATGTGTAGAAAAAATGCCCACAACCCAGTGTTCTTCCCTACACACAAGCATAACACATCCCGTGCCCCTATCAGAGCACGCTCTCATAAAGCGGTTACGAACCGCTCGAGCGTCAGAGTCAATGAAGGCGCCCACAAATGCGTGCGCGCGCCCATTCTCTGCCCGCTCTGTCACATGACCAGCCCTATGTGTAGAAAATGTGCCCACAATCCAGTGTTCACTTCTGAACGCCCAGCTCTCAGCCCCGGCGTCGAGCAAACCGCGGGAAGCGTACGCCCCCTGTCTCACGGACTCCATCAAGGACCCGGAAGGCTCCCAGGCGCTCCTGAGACAGCGGACCTAGAGTGCAAGAAGTTAGCTCCGGAGGTGGTAAGACCGCTCCGTCCCCCGGTGGAGGGCCGGGAGGAGAATCCTTTGTTTTTTCATTTGCCGCAGCCCCTGTACCCAAATTCTCAATAAAAGAGCTATTTCCTTTACCTCTGGGCCACATGGCCCGCAAATGCTGTTCTCACGGCACTCTGCTTTCAGGTCTCAACAGTCCCGGCTTTCTGGATGCGGTGCCCCCGCCCTCAGCCCCACGACTGTTCCCCGGCTGGCTGATTCAGACGAGTCCAGAGGACGCCAGCGTCGGACCTCCTCCTCAGTCACAAACCCGCCCCCCACCGGGTGCGCGGAGCAAGGTAAGTGCATTGAGTTTGCTCTCAGCACCAGAGCCTCGGGGTGCCACGTGCCCCCCGACGCCATGTTACCTGTTCCGCACCGCTGCGAAGCCCTGCCGGGTACGTCCAAAATTCTCGTCCCCTTGGTGCCCCTAGCACGGAGCTTAGAGGCGTGGCTTTCACTGCCCAACCCGTCGCGATGGCTGCACCAGACCATTCGACTCGGTTACGCAATTCAGTTTGCCAGGTCTCCGCCCCCCTTCGTGGGCGTTCATTTCTCCGCAGTGCACGACAGACACGCTCAGTCCCTGCACGAAGAAATCGCCTCCCTTTTAATCAAGGACACAATAGAGCCTGTCCCTCCAACTGAAACGAAGAAGGGTTTCTACAGCCTTACTTCGTTGTACCCAAGAAAGGCGGCGGCGTACGACCGATCTTGGACTTGCGAGTTCTCAATCGGACCCTGTCCAAACTCCCGTTCAAAATGCTCACCCAGAAACAAATTCTATTTGGCGTCCGGCATATAGATTGGTTCACAGCGATGGACCCTGAAGGACGCGTACTTCCACGTCTCGATTCTCCCTCGACATCGACCCTTTCTGCGGTTTGCGTTCGACGGCCAGGCGTATCAGTACAAAGTCCTCCCCTTCGGCCTGTCTCTGTCCCCTCGCGTCTTCACGAAGGTCGCAGAGGCGGCTCTTGCCCCGCTCCGAGGAGCTGGCATATGCATACTCAATTACCTCGACGATTGGCTCATTCTGGACTCCTCGCGGGAATTACTATGCGCACACAGAGACCAGGTGCTCAAGCACCTCGGCCGTTTAGGGTTTCAGGTCAACTGGGAGAAGAGCAAGCTCACCCCGGTCCAGAGCATCTCTTTTCTCGGTTTGGAGTTAGTCTCAATGACAGCACGTCTCTCCAGTGAGCTGGTAGACCTGTTTGCCTCCCAGGAAACCTCCCACTGCCCGCGCTGGTATGCCCTCACAGAGGCTCCCCTCGGGACAGATGCTCTGGCGCACAGCTGGCCCGCGGGGCTGCGCAAGTACGCTTTTCCCCCAGTGAGCCTTCTTGCACAGGTGCTATGCAAGGTCAGGGAGGACGAGGAGCAAGTCACTCTGGTGGCCCCCTACTGGCCCACCCGGACGTGGTTTTTGGATCTCACGCTCCTCATGACAGCCCCTCCCTGGCGAATTCCCCTGAGGAAGGATCTTCTTTCTCAGGGATGGGGCACGCTCTGGCATCCGCACCCAGACCTCTGGAGCCTCCACGTCTGGCCCCTGGACGGGACGCGGAAGAGCTAGCCGGCCTACCACCGGCCGTCATAGACACTATCAACCAAGCCAGAGCCCCTTCGACCAGGCATCTTTACGCCCTAAAGTGGCGTCTGTTCGCAGACTGGTGTTCTTCCCGAGCCGAAGACCCACAGAAGTGCGTGGTTAGGTCAGTGCTCGTGTTTCTACAGGAGAGGCTGGAGAGGAGGCTGTCCCCCTCCACCCTCAATGTGTATGTCACTGCTATCGCGGCCCACCACGACACGGTAGACGGCAAGTCTCTTGGTAAACACGACTTAATTGTCAGGTTCCTAAAAGGTGCCCGGAGGTTGACTCCCTCCCGGCCTAACCTGTTCCCCTCCTGGGATCTCTCGGTTGTCCTCACGGGACTCCAGAGACCCCCCTTCGTGCCGCTAGACTCAGTTGGACTCAGGGCCCTCTCTCTCAAGACCGCCCTGCTGATCGCGCTCGCCTCCATCAAGAGGGTCGGGGACCTGCAAGCATTCTCTGTTAGCGACTCTTGCCTGGAGTTCGGTCCGGCAGACACTTTCGTGATCTTAAGGCCGCGACCGGGCTATGTGCCCAAGGTTCCTACCACACCCTTCAGGGATCAGGTAGTGAACCTGCAAGCGCTGCCCCAGGAGGAGGCAGACCCAGCCCTTTCACTGCGGTGTCCAGTACATGCTTTACGTACCTATCTGGACCACTAGACGCTCTGAGCAGCTCTTCATCTGCTTTGGGGGACAGCAGAAAGGGAACGCTGTCTCCAAGCAGAGACTCGCCCTCTGGGTTGTCGATGCCATTTCCTTGGCTTATCACACCCAGGCCGTGCCCCCCACCCCCCCTTGCGGGTCCGAGCTCACTCCACCAGGAGTGTTGCGTCCTCGTGGGCACTGGCTAGGGGCACCGCTTGAGCAGACATCTGTAGAGCAGCGGGCTGGGCAACACCTAACACTTTTGCGAGATTCTATAATCTCCGAGTTGAGTCAGTATCGTCCCGTGTTTTCTCAGGTCCGAGCCCGTAGAACTCGGTAGCACGCTGACGATCTGACCGGGTGAACCGCTTGCGCCTAGCGCCCTTTCCCCCTAACCAAGGGAAAACAGTGCGCCTCTGTTCCCAGGAGATCCCATTTTTTGGGCCGCTGGTTGACTCCTCCCTAGCCTTCGCGGGTCCGCAGTTCAGCAGAGGAACTCGCCGACCCAAACCACTGCGGGTACCGCAAGCTACCTTGTACTGGTATAGGTGCTCCACGGGTAAGGCCTCCTGTTCGGATTCCCCCTGTGTGTAGTGCCATGGTACTGTCCCCTCACGAGCTGACTCCCGTGTCTCCCTTAGGCAGTTACAGCTGCCTCGGTCGCCGTGCTGTATGCTTCCCCCCTCTACGAGGCTGGATCTACCACCGCACCAACTTTTCCACATAGGTCCTAAGTTAGGCCATCTGATGTATTTGCCACTAAAATTTGCCTCCCCTCCCGGGTAGGTGTGGCCTCCGCAGGGTCTTCTCCACCCTGAATGAGGGCTAAGACCCCCTTCCCTCAATGTGTGTAAGGGCCCCGGCCGTAGTTGCTCTATGCGAGAAACATAGAGAGAAAAGAGGCCCAGCCAGGCGGCCATCACCTTGTTCCCCCCTCCAGGGTATCGATAAGGAGTCTGATGGCTTAAAATGGGGCATTGGGGAAGGGTACGTGCAGCCTGATACAGCTGGTCGTTCTGCACGTAAGAATACCTGCTCGCTCCTGTATCAGCAGTTCACGTACACGGCTCAGCGCATGGCACTTTTTAAGTGGACCCCTAGTGTCGCTTCTCTGACACAACGTGGAGAGAGCGACAGAAGGGGAACGTCTAGGTTACGTACGTAACCTCCATTCCCTGATGGAGGGAACGAGACGTTGTGTCTCCCCTGCCACGTCACTGAGCCGAGCCACTTTCCGGACCATTTCCGGCTCCTCAGAAAAATCCTGAATGAACTCCCGTATTTGCGCCGCTTAAATACCCGTATGTCCGGGGGCAGGACATGCAAATACTGGTTGCCAACTCTCATTGGCCTTTTTTCATAGTTCAGAGGTGAATATCGTCACTCAAGAGAGACCCCTAGTGTCGCTTCTCTGACACAACGTCTCGTTCCCTCCATCAGGGAATGGAGGTTACGTACGTAACCTAGACGGTAACATGCCAATTTTCATAAATTTGGCAGAGCTATAACATAAGAAACAGCATTTTTTTTTTTACAACTGTTTTTATGCTGTAATTGTACATAAATAGGCTGTCGTACTTTTTATCCACCCGAGGGAGCCACAAGACAAGAAATGCCTTCAAAGAGTACTAACAGTTTATACTGAAATATTTTGCCATTCAGACACTCAGACTTTGTCTGTAAATCAGACAAATAAATTATTAAATTAACAGCTTTTTTATTCTTAATTTCTCCTTTAGAAGAAAGAATAGCTTCTGTTTGTCAGTTCCTTTGGATAACAGCGTCTGCTTAATGAAGAACAGGGGTCGCACAAGGTCCTTAAAGAGCTTGAATTTAGTTTTTCGAAATCGAAGGTCTGGAAAACCTGGAAAATTGGCTTGATTTGTGGAAAAGTGCTTAAAGGTGCTTGAAATTAAAAATGGATTGTGCATGCGATTTTTACAAATTATAAAAAAGTCATTAAAGTCTATAATGATATTTGTAATATTACCCAAAGGCAGGACACAAACCGCCCTTTATTGGAAGAGCTGTAACTGACAGTACAGCTGCCTTCTAGCTTGAATTAGTCTGCAGGGACCATCTACAAAGTGCCAAATCGAAAAGCGATACAACAAAACTATTCAATAAGTTCACTGTTACACATTGTAGTGTCACCAAATTCAGTTCACACATCAATGGTCTCCTGCTGGTTATACTACAACACTTATTTTGGGGAAAAAATGCTTTTACATAATTTGGGTTATTTAAAATGTTTTTATTTGCTTATGGTTAACTGATAGATCTCATGGCTGCTGCCATTAAACCAATCAAATGAATGATGCATAGGGTGACTAAGTAACTAGCCAATCAGAAGAAACTTTCAATTAAGCTCTACCTGCATTGATCTTGTTTTAGTCAGCAAAAATACCTATGACCTGGAAAGGAATCTTTCAATTCTTTATGCATTGGATTCCCCTGTAATTATTTTCTTTTTTTCCAGTTCCATCATTAAATGCAAGTAATCTTTTGTTTTTATAGTCTTTTCATTATAATTATTAACATAGTTAGTTTAAGTATACTTGAAAACCTGTTCAGACTCTAGATTTAGATCTTGTGTGTAAGTAACTTAAATGTTACTTAATTTAAGCTCCAATCAAATTTATAATGTTTAATCTACATGTAGATCAGAAATAAATAGCATACAAAGACACACATGAGGTACCTATCCTATCATTACCATGTGTTGAAACATTACTCAGATAACATTAGGAATATTGATTTGAGTAACACTAGAAATGTGATGTTTACTTGTTTGTTTAGTTCATAGTTTGTTTAAGTACTATTTGCATAAAGTGCCAACTATAGCTTTACATATAGGTCAACCGATTTACATATTGCCAAATGATTTTACAACAGAAACTGACTTTATTTTGACAAAAGGTTGAAGTTTAGTCTCTACCCATTTTCCTAGGTTAGAGAGGCAATTTAAAAACAATGGGTAGAGTTAAAAAAAAAAGGAAACAGAGCTCAGAGGAAACACTTATGTGCAATGGCAGGAGGAATGAGTGCTAACATTTCAAAGAGAGATACAGGATATTCCTCAGAAATCTGGTCTGAACTCTCTCTGAATCTGTTTGGTCAAGATCATAAGAAAAACCGTCATTGGCTATGGGTCATATGGACCAGAAATTGAAGCGGAGTGTGGGATTTGATTAGTAAACAACAGAAGAATAAAGCCTAAAATGGAGAAAAAAAAATCTGATTGTGAAACTAAGGAGACATCATTATGCAAGATAAAAAAGACTTGAAATTGAACAGGTGTTCCTAATAATCCTTTAGGTGAGTGTAGTTTGTTATAGGACAGCCTTTTCTGTTTTCTAGTTCTGTTCTTGCTTGTTCATTTAAATGTATCAAATGGTTTGATGTACTCTCTGTCATTTGCAATGTATGCATGATGAAATTAATGAGCCAACTTTTTTAAAAGAGCTGTGGTAAGATTCTTGAAACACAAAATTTTGCCATGTTTTATGGATTGCTCAGAATGCAGTTAAGGTGAACAAATGTAAAATATAATGTCTGCTTTGTCTTGTAGGTCCAAAACAAGTTATCACGATACTTACAACAAAGACGTCACCCTTCCGAGGCCATCAAGCGGCCTTGTCGTCAAGCACCACGCAAAGTAACAATTACATGAAAAGGGACATATATTGTTCTGCATTACCCTCTACCTCAACACAACATTCGTATCCTAGACGTTTTGTTGTTATTGCAGATTTTTTTTTCTATTTACGTTTTACAGTTGGAACCTTTCTCATTATGATTGATTGACTGGTCTGTATCAAATGTAGTGAAGGGGCCAGCTCGCATATGCATATATAATTTGTTTATTGGCCCTTGACAGTATATATTATATACACATTTTAAGACTGGCAATTTTCTACATTTTTAATATTGTTGAAAATGAGCTTATTGCACCACATATCACAACCTCTTGATTTTGTACTATACTAAATACCTACCAATATACTTTGTATGTAATAATTACAATACACACATGATGCCACCCTTTTAAAACTAGTGTGTATCTACTATTTGTCTTGTTTTCTTTTTTTTTTCAGAAGGACCACATAAATCTCTGTGCCAGCAAGAGATATTTAGCATGATCTTGCAAACAAAAATAAATCATCAGATGAAATGCATGTTTAAAATGAACTGATCCACAATCCTGGATGGAGCAATAAGAGGTTTTAAACGAGAGACATATGATCCATGTCACACCATTTATGTCAGGTTTTCTGATAATATGGGAGTACCTGAAGAGGCTGTGGACTTGGGTGGACCAAGAAGGGAATTTCTAAGACTTCTAATGGAAGTTTTTCCCCAATCTCCCATGTTTGAGGGAAAAGAAGGCAAAATGAATTTGGTCCTTGACAGTAGTGGTATATACTGACTGTAATGCTGAATGCCAGATAATAATTTATTTAATTTATATCACTATTTATATAAAATGTATATATTTATTTTATATGATGGTATTTGTCAAGTTTTTGTATGCATGCACTGTCAAATAAATTATTTTATTTTAATTTTATGTATTGACTGCTCTATTTCTTGAACAAAGTTCTCCATACAGCCTCTCGTGAACAAAAAAAATCTGTAGCTTCTCTTTGAATTTGTTCGGTACATTGACATTATTTAAATTTTCTAATTTTCTTGACAATATTAATTTCTAATTTCATTTTCATTGCTACTTACTCCCAAAATGAAAAACTGCACTTGATAAAAGAACAGGATGAATTTGAATAACATCTTTATAGCTGTTTAACATCATGTTAGGATAAGCTAAGCAAGTCTTGCACAGATATTTCCTGGTTTGAGAGCGACTTCCTGCTTAAGTAGGAACTTCCTGTGTCAGTGAAAGTAATGGATACTAAAAAGATGAGACAAAATACACAAGTATATACATATGTGAAAGTGACAATATGTGTGTGTGAAAGGAGAATGTATGTGTGAGTGTAAAATGTATGTATGTGAAAGAAGAATGTATGTATGTGAAAGGGCCAGAATATATGTATGTGAAAGAATGTATGTGTGTGTGTGTGAGTAAAATATATGTATGTGAAAGGAGAATGTATGTATGTGAGAGGGCCAGAATGAATAATGTCTTGTACGGCCCCTCATAGAACTGCATACACTTGAATTTAACTTAACGTTTTCTTCAGTAGAGGTCATGGCCACTATTACAGATGTAAATTGACCAACATCTTCTACAACTTCTCTTGTAATAGCTTTGGATTGGCCATGCATGGTTTCGCACGTACACTTATCTGGTGAAACATCAAATCAAAACAGAGGTAAGACACACCCGAATTTAGATTGGTCAAGCAGCATTTGCTGTTCTAAACGGAAATTCCCTTTTTGTCTTTGCAAACCAAGTACACTTGAATTGATGCCAAATATTAGTCGTCACTAATCTGACGCAGTCTTGCGGTAACATATGAATCGTAAGTTTGGGAAAAACATTGTCAGAGTCATTCAGAATAAATCAAATGTTTACAATTTATTGACCAGGTAACATAATACATTCATCAATTCCAATTAGACAGTGATAAGTCAAATTTAGACATTTTATCAAAACCTAAGAAATTCAAATTGTAATCTCCTGATATAAATTATGCACAGTAAACTGTGTGGGATCTTCTGACTACACAGAACCATGAACAATGTGTCACATCTCCTTAAATACCCAAACCATGAACAAAGGGAATTTTGGGAGTGGTTGGGTTTGGAAGTCCTGGGGACATACCTCATTAACATACAAGCAGGGATGGGGACAGACCTCCAGAATTATAAAGCATTTGGCAAAGACCTTATAACTTTGTTGTCATTAAGTTTTACAAACCTGGGAATAAGAGCACTATACCAGACGCACTGAGACATTTTAAATGATACCAAACTACACTAGCTACATTATCTGTATACATCAGATATGATATTTTGTTACATACAGATCTTAGGTGAGTTTGAGGTGATTCTGGGCTGAAGGGGAATGATGAGGAGGAGAGGGGAGAGAATGGGACAGATGTGGAAGGGCAACAACGAGGTGTGATTTTGCAGTCTTTGCTCAGTGTGGTGTGGTGCCTCAGGAAGAGTTGCTAATTGTGAGAAAGTTATATGTTGATTTTCTCAAAGATCATACATTTGCTCTTTGCCTTTGAATGCAAACACATTGGCACCCTGCCTTGGCACCCTGCCTTACAGTTTAAATTCATATATTGAGCACTTCTTACAAATATAGCAGTAATATAATTGTATTTTTTTTCAGTTTCAAAGAAAGATTTCTGATCTTTGTGTGGAAATGAGGACCTGTCCAAAACTGTTGATGCTGTTTGCGCGACACTATATGTTTAATTGTTTGAAACCATCAGTACATTAGATAATCTGAATAGTGCATAATCTATAAATATTCTGGAGTGAAATTCCAGGGATAACATAAAAGTAATCAAATATTCTATACTTTTATGCATTACAGGATTCTTAAAGTTAACTTTTTCTTAATATGCTTAACCTATTTATCCCTGTATAGATTCATTGTGGAACTTGTGCAAGATGGTTTCACGTACATTATCTTGGAATGACAGCAGCACAAATACCAAAGCTATCCCTTGGTACTGTGTTGTTCAACAGCCCTAACTAAAGAAGCTGTAGGAGAGTTTGGTTATCTCTTAGTAGAGTTAGTGAAAATGTTCATCCCTATAAAAACTTCCCAGGACTATGCAAAGGCATAGTAGGAGGTAGGAGACCACTGATATGTTATCTGTATTTTGTGACACTAACAGTGAAGTTACTGAATATGTTTTCTAAAAACAATCCTCAAAATTATGCAAAGGCATTTTTTTCCAAACTAAGAGTATTAGTATAAACAGCAGGAGACCATTGATGGGTGAACTGAATTTGGTGACACTACAATGTGTAAAAGTGAAGTTCTTGAATATTTTTATAGTATCGCTTTTTGGTTTTGCACTTTGCAGACGGTCCCTGCAGACTGTCAATGTAATTTGTCCAGGTCAGAGACCTGCATGAAGTTGGCCCCCCACCCAACAGTATTAGTTTTATTTTAAGATATACTTCAGGTATATCCATATAAAAATATTTACTAAATGAACTTTGTATTTATTAAATGTATTCATTTTAATTTGGATTATTTCATTTTTACATCAAGTTTACATAATTATTACATCAAGTTTTTAAAAGTAAAGATTTTCTTATTTCTTGTATCAAATCCTCTGGTTTGTGACCAAATTAATTAATCTGCTGGATCATTTGCATCAATCCATCTGTACTCCTTTCCCATAACTGGCAAGAGCTATTGAGTGGAGTGAGCAGAGCTTGACAGGAATGAAAGCAGGATTTTTTAGCAACAAGCTAAACACTTAAAGGTACAGTTCACCCATAAATGAAAATAATTTTAATTGCGATTTCAATGTTTTGTGAAAAATGGTTTGTCTGTTTGTTTGTTTTGTTTTTTTTATTCACAGTGATAATTATCAGTTATTGTACGGTTTCAGAAACCAGAATTGTAAGAGGATTAAGATGGGCAAGGAGGAGGTGAGAATTGGCTTGTCAATATAAATAATGTTTAATTAAACTCAAAACAAAAAGCACAAACATAAACACACACATGACGGACATGCCCGTAATTCTCTCTCTCTCGAACCGTCGTCACCGGCCGCCTTTATCCCTCCAGTCCAGCCCGGCCCCACCCCCCTCCGCTCCACAACAATATAGCACAAAGTCATGTGGACTACTTTATGGTTCTTTTAGACTGTTTTTGTTTTTGTTTTTTGGTGGATTTGTATCCTTTGTGCTTTTTTAACCATTATCTAGGTCAAGGGTATTCAATTCCAAAAGTTCGCAGAGGTCCGATCTCTACATTTCTTTCCCAGCAAAGGTCTGGATTATAGTATGTAGTGTACACGGTCATATGGCTATGAAATTAAATAATTTTTTATAGTTTTTATAACTTGCCTTGTAAATAAATAAACAAATAAATAAATATGTAGGGTATTACATATATAATTTAGAGATGTGGACTCAATCAGTTAAAATGGGTATTTTGCATGCATTTCACCACCATAATATGTAGGGTAATTTGCACGAATGCGAAATATTTGAGCTATGGACTAGATTAAACTGTCCTTGTTGTACCTTATTAGGTAATGAAATGTATAAGGGAATTAGTCGTGTTCGACAAGCATTATAAATGAGATAAATAACAAATAACTAAAATTATTTGTCTTTAATAGATTCTCCACCACTGAAATGATAATACAACGTCTAGTTGTATCAGCTCACAATTTCTACTGTAAGGAATTAGATTTAATAAGTGAATTATGATTAATTCACTTATTGGAGTGATATTATTCTCATGGTTTATTGAAAGTAATATCGCATGTATTTAGGCATAGTTTTCAGAAACAGGGGTGAGATTATTTATCAAAATATACCACAGTCACAGTCTTTTAACACAGACAAACTTTATTACTATTCTAAACATAAATCTAATCTAACACATATATACATGAGACAGGTTGGTGAGTAGTGACAGAATGTGAAATAACTGATCAGTACAGTCAAGATGAACTCTATGGAGTCTATCGACAATGCCTTAAGAACCATTTATCCTTCTTTGAGTCTACATCAATTTGCTATCGGATTACCCAAATTATATGGTTAATACGTTGCGTTCTTTGTGGTGTTTCCTTGGTTCTTGGCACTTGGTCGAAAGTTCGTTCCGTCAATGTTTTGACTTCTGTATGGTCGAAGTTTATTGTCTGTATGAATTAGTTTAGCTGTGAAGCGAGGTGTTCTCACTCCTTCTCGGGACGTCGAGTCCCGAGCTCCCTTGGATCTCACATGGGAGGAGCTGGCCGTCACATTTTTTTTTATATGGTAGTAGGACTTTTGAAAGATAAAAAAATACTGTCCCCTGAGAGAAAATGTATAAAAATATAAAAGTCTGAATGGACCATATTTATATTTTTCTTAAAGTGAGAACCTACTAACAACAAACCAAAATGTACATAACAGTGAAGCATTAAAATACTGTTTGCCTAATTTATGTATAAATATAGGCTTTCCTTGCCATCCATGCCATGATGATATCTCTTATTAATTTTCACAAACTTAGAACAAATATCTGTTTGTTTATTATGAAAGGCTCAGCTTGCTGATTAATAAAGCAAAATTTAGACTGAAAACATTTTATAGTCTAAAGGCAGCACATTAACTTGTCCTGACACTGACACAAACCTGCCTTAGGTGAACCCTGATAAATTGATTCATTTGACAGACGCTTTTATCCAAAGCGACTTACAGTGCACTTATTACAGGGACAATCCCCCCGAAGCAACCCGGAGTTGAGTGCCTTGCTCAAGGACACAATGGTGGTGGCTGTGGGGATCGAACCAGCAACATTTTGCTTTACAGTTATGTGTTTTAGCCCACTACAACACCACCAATCCAGTGATTCAAACAGACCCTGATTGAATCACTGATCAGACAGATGGAGATATTTAACTTTTCTTAATTTTTGCTTTCTGCAGTGTGTTTAAGGGAAAGATGCCATTATCTTTAGCGGTGTCTCTGCCTGTAAATCTACATAAAGTAAAAATCATTATGCGGCGCATCATGTCTTTAGCAGGGAGAGAGGCAATGTGCACGAAGTGGGAATAAACCGTGTAGTGCTGTACGTGCTTTAGTCCCGCTTTTGAAAGCAATATTTAGCATTATTTCCATTAGCGGCTTATTTCTGCATATTCACGTATACTTACATAATCTCTTAGCCATGTGTCAGATAACTAGCACAAAGATTGTAAAGATTTAGATCTTGGCCCGGACTAAATTGCCATTTGTCTGAATTCGGACTGGAGTCTATTGACCCTGATCTAGGTGGTCATTTGACCTCTTTCAGTTTATGGTGTCAAGGAGGATTCTGGGACAGACGAAATACTACCTGATGCTGTTAACCTTTCTGAAAGTGCTGACTGCACCTGTGCTAGATTTTTATGATATTTGCAGATACCTGCCAAGTTAATACACCCTTGTCATGACACAAAATGACATTATTAATGTTACATGGAACTTGAAACATAACTATAACCCCAATTCATATATTTTTTTAATTAATAACACCCCCAAACAGTCCCCAAAACTGGCACAGACTACCTCATTAATTATGCGAACACAACAGCCAATAGCAAGTCCCAAATCAAAACCACAACAGACAATCTTTTTTTCTATGAGGTTAAGTTTCACTTTCCTGACAGAATTAATAACCTGTGTTGTTTGTCTCTGATCTGCAAGGGGGGAAAATAGCTAAATAATTCCACTGTCACAGTGGGGAAAAAATCAATTATGCATTTTTTTTTTACTAATTTATTGTTTGATTCAAATAATGTTTGATATATTATAAATAATATATCACTGTTAAATATCCTAAAACCATTTATATCTAACCCCCACCACAAACCAAATTATTTAGGGGGCCCAAAAATAGTTCTGTGCCCAGGGCACAACATTTGGTGCAACGCCCCTGTCACCACACCACTGTACAGATTTATATTACGGTGAGAATGAAGAGAAATTAGAAAACTTGAAAGCACTTTATTAAAAGCAACAAACTGTCAAACAGCCAGCTGAATAAAATCTAACAAAAATAAACAAAAACTAAAAAAAGTTCGCCAGGTACTTGAATAGGAAAAAGAGCTAAAAGTAGACTGCAGTGGATGCAGGCAATTCAGAGATAAAATGATAAGTGACGCCTGTGGAATCACACATATAGCATGTACCCTAGTTCTCTAAGAACCCTAGGTACCCTAATCTCTCCTGAGAAGCAACTTATGGCTATATTAAACAATAGTGGAACATTTTATCACACTGTAGGCTAGGATAAGATGTAAAAATAAAATCTGTTTTTTGATAATATTTTTATATTAAATAAATCCCACACATTTTCTCTTTATTAAAGAAAAGACTTATGGTAATAAAACCGCTTTAATTAGGTTACTGATATGACTGAAGTAATTTCTTTAAAACTTTTGAAATAAGGAAAAAAAAAATCTGAGTGCACATTGAACCCTGATGAATCTCATTATAAACAATATCCAGGCTTGTCGATGCATATTAGAATGGAACAATTTAAATACAGGACAGTAAAGACACAGCATGACTGTTATGTTTTTCCATTGTAAGTTACGCAGTTCTTTAAATAAGCACATCACCTGTGACACATTTTTCACATGCAGTACCAGTTATTTTTGAACACTTTACATTCCTCCATGTCAAAATAATGTAAATTCATTCCAGGCAAATAAATGAAAGGAAAATGTTGATTTCATTTTTGATGATAATTGGGCCTGGATGAATGTTTTCTTTGCTGTAGTGACAGGCTGTCATTTGCCACACATCTAAAATATAAACACCAACATCCTGAAAAGCCCATCGTAGAATTCTGTCCAACTGTAGAGAATACCAGTCACTGCCAAACACATCCTATTACAAACACAGAGAAAATATACACTATTAACCATAAACAGAGTGGCCTCCTTGTATTTTAACACTTGGTCACCCTGGTTTATTTTCAACACTTGGAACACATGAACCTTTTACCTTATAGCCAGTGTTGACAGTCTTTATTATGATAATAGTGTCTGGTGCCCGTTGTAACAATGCCAGTACAGATTTGCGAATCCTCAACACTCTATGGATGAAAATCTCCAGAGGGTATGTGGTGAAGTGGGGCCCCAGATTAAACACAATGACAGTGTGGGGTCCTCCAGCCAGGTCATCAATCTCATTACTGATGTAGTGCAGATTCGCCAATGATGTTTTCCGACACCGCAGAGGAACACCGTGAGCCCTCCAATGTAAGTCAATGTTGTTCTCCACATCTACTGCTATGAGTGGCCCTGCCTGATATTCAACATGCAGATTCATCTGCTTCAGGGCTGCAGAACAAACATTAATGATCCCAGAATTATTGTGTCTGTATATATGATGTATTATTTACATTTGAATCATGACTGTTAAATCACAGTGAATAATCTACTGACTGAACTATTATAGCAATGATCCAATAAGCATATGTTTATTAAGGCACTTTTATGTGTGGGGCAAAAATCTTACTTGGTACTGCTTTCACAAAGAATTCAAACCACTGTCTCATAGTTGAGTCTCCCATCATGTAGACGTGTTTGTCTTTCAGGCACCGTGTTGTTGTTTGCATTGTGAAATGACGGGTGCTACAGACAAAGGACGTCCACACATCATTCAGGTAAAAGCCAGCTGGAATTGGTGTTGGCAAACCAGGACGGCATTTCTCGTTTACATCTGCAGGATGGAGTAAATAGAGACTGTAATGTCACATTGAAGGAAATCAGGATTATTTTTCAAATATATATATGTTTTTCAATGCCTCAAACTAAAATGACCAATTCTGGAACGTTCCTTCTTTCCATATCTTTTCTTTTTTTTAGCTCATTTAATCTGGTATAAGGTAATTCTAGCTTGCTATTTAATTTACTGATTTAATTTACTTTGACAAAGCATTACTCTATTGAACAACTGTTGTGAATGAGCAGCGAGGGCAGACGAGGAGATGCGGATCCAAGTGCAGTTCAACTTTATTAAAGAAACAAACAAGGCAGGTACACGGAAAACACGGGAACAAAGGAAAAACCCTCAATGGGGAAATAAACACAAGACTGAGAAAACGAGCAGGGAACACATACCAGGCTAACAACATTCAACGATAGACACCGACTGAACAAACAGGGGTTAAATACACGGACATGGGAAGACAGGAACCAATGAACAAACAGAACTCAAACAAGATAACAAGGGGATAAACAGAAACCAGTGGCAAATTAATGAGGGCAGGTGAAAACAATGAATGAGAACACGAACGCTAACAGGGAGACTGTGGAGCTAAACAAGGGACAAAAGTGAAAACTACGGAATACAAAAGTGACAAAAATGGTAAACAAAGGGGTAACAGTGAGAACAAGACGAGGTAACCCTAACAACAACACCATCATAAACCAAACATCAACCAAATTTCCCTACATATTGAAACTTTTTTAAACAAAGTATCCATCTCCACAGATCAAAGCCCAACATACCAGTACTTTCACTTGCATTAGAAGGAAGAATTTTGATGATGTTCTTTTCACCATTGATATAGTTGTTGGTTTGATTCCTGCCAAGAAAGAGAACGTATCTCTCAAACTGCCTTATCATAAATTTATCATGACGACAAACTAGTTAATGACTGAATGAATGGGGTAGAGAAATCAGGTAAACAGTCAATCAAGTATCTTTTAATCTCACAAAAGCATATTTTCTTCTTTAGTCAGGCAGTTGATATACCCGCCCATAGAGTGGTACATGGGGGCACTGCATGGCAGGGATTTGGGTCTCTGGCAGCGCCATGTTTCTCCATTACGGGAATCTGTGTATTCACAGCAGCATTCTCCAGTCCCCATGCTCTCCAGTCCATTCTTGTCCCACTTCACATTACACTTCACTACTTCACTCAACCTGGTCCCATTTGGTCCTGGCCCCTCATAATATCCATTGAAAAACACTCTGTCAGCGTCAGTGTCTCTGTGACGCCTCAGGACCTGCACAGCTTCACTGGAGTGGATAAGACGTACAGCCACCTGTGCCTCTCCAACCCATGGCAGGAAGAAACGCACAGAGTAGGAACCATTGTGCAGGTCCACCACCTCCCCAAACACACTGGCCTGTAATGGAGAAAAATTATTTTACCATGAATTAGATAGTAAAGATTCATAGGGAATAAAAGGACTTAAATGTTGATCTGTTTCTCACCCACACCTATCATATCCCTTCAGAAGACAATGATTAAACCAGGGGTTTTCATAGTTTTAAACAGTAAGCCCCTGTGACACATTTCTGGTCAGTCTCAGTGGAAGAGAGGAAGTGGGAACCTGCTTACAAACTTTAGTGATATTTAATTTCTGAAGATTTTCAGCGTATCCACAAAACAAACTGCACAAGAAAAATAAATAATTTTTTTCTCAATGCAGGCAGCGTCGACATTGCCTTTTGACTAATGTACAGCATGAAACATGGTATTATCAATTTGGGGCTGCGCCTGCCCATGACCCAAGTGGAAGTCCATACTTCCACCCGAGCCAAAGGTGTTGCTCTTAGGATCCAAAACCACCTGGCTGGCACAGTCACTGTGGAATTCTTCTATTACCCCCATATCTAGCATGGCCTTCAATTGTTCCCATACCACTTATTTTTTGTGTTTGGGTAATCGATAGGGAAGACTGCATACCCCTGGGATTATTATGATATGTTGATCTACGAGATTCGTATGACCGTGGAGAGCGAGAACATGTCGTAGAACTCTCCTTGCATCCTGGCAATCTCTGTAACTTGGGATTGTTAGAGGTGGTCTTCATAAGTGACTGGGGTGACTCGATCGGTGGCTTTTAAGTTCACCTCTGGCCCGAGCTCCTCCCTCTCCAGAACCACCTTTGCCAAAGTCACGGGAAATGCCTCTCTCCATGGTTTTAGGAGATTGAGGTGGTAAATTTGACATGCTCCGCCACTATCCGTTCGTTTCACCTCATAATCGATTTCCTCAACTCACCGCGTGACCTCAAAGGGCCCTTGCCACTTGGCGAGTAATTTAGAGTTCTATGTGGGGAGCAATGCAAGGACTTTATCTCCCAGTGTAAATTTCCGAAGTCGAATGCCACTGTTATACATATATATATACACTCCCTTGTATCCTCCTGACGCAGAGCTGACATTGACAGCCCCAGCACCGCCTCCACCTGTAACACCGCTCCCTATACGCAGACTGTGCAGTCTGCGTAGGGCACCAACTCCCTAGGGGAGCACCATCTTACCCTAGGAGATCACCAGAAAGTCCACTGGCTGCCCTTACTCGCACGTTATATGTTATTCAAGGACCATAAAGCAGCTGCGGAACACAAACGATCGATTAACGCAGAGTATGTGAATGGAGCGCAGTGAAGAGTGGAGCGTTATGATTTTGCCTTGAGCAAGAAGCGGGATTTAAAAAAATCGGAGCATCATTGTTTTCTCTCAAGAATGCTCCACTAATGCTCTATCACAGGCAAAACACCTGCTAATGGACCTTAATGCAATAATTCACCACATGTTAAACAGTGTTAAACACTATTGGCATGAAGGAAAGATGGAATTTCTGATATAACCAGAAAGAATGTGATTTAAAAAATATATTAATTTAAAATCTAGCTCGAATTCCAAAGCAAAAGTTACTTTCGCTTTTTGTTTTCATGCTCCCTATTATTGAATTAAGAACAACATGCTGAACAACATGCTTGTGTCTCGTCTCTTTATTATTGTCAACTGGCATATAGTGAAAATGAATGACGGGATGGTGAAGGAGAACACGAGTGGGGAGGTGATTGCCACAGTCAAAGTTTTGTTGTGAAATCCTAAAAGACGTGTCCAAAAAACACGATGATAATCTGTTCACATGTGGAGAGAAAATCTAAAGGTTATTTTTAAATTAAATATCACCTATTAAATATTTTGAATAATCATATCAACATTCTAATCTAATGCATCTCGGTCAAGCCAGCCGCCACTTCGAAATGAGCGGTCATACTAGCCGCACCTATATTTCGCGGTGCGCGTATACACTGGTTATTGCGGTATGACCGTCAGAACTAAAACAGGTTAAATTCCTGCGAAGGCAATTTCACATGCATTCATTTATTCTGTCTGTCTGTCAGAAAGAAAGAAAGACAGAACGAAAGAAAGAAAGATTTTAGCACACCTCACAACCTGTCACTGCAAGATATATTGAATTCCAAAATAACCCCCCCAAAACTCATATATTACCTTTTTTGTCCATACATTCAGAAAATCATAAAAATAAAAGTCCTAGCTTCCACAGACCAATTTCACCTCAGGTGGGGAGGACACCTTCTCAAGGTGTGAACTACAATGTTTCAGGACATTCTGATGTTGTCTTCCAAAATAAGATCCCCCTAAAACTCGAATATTAGATGTTTTGTTTACACATTCAGAAAATCATAAAAATAAAAGTCCTAGCTTCCACAGACCAATTTCATCCTCATATGGAGAGGACACCTTCTCAAGGTGTGAACTACAATGTTTCAGGACATTCTGATGATGTATTCCAAAATAAGAGCCCTCCTAAACTCATATATTACCTTTTTTGTCCATACATTCAGAAAATCATAAAAATATAAGTCCTAGCTTCCACAGACCAATTTCACCTCAGGTGGAGAGGACACCTTCTCAAGGTGTGAACTACAATGTTTCAGGACATTCTGATGTTGTTTTACAAAATAAATGGCCTTTAAAGACTTCTGTTTTCTGTAATTGATGAGTAATTACATTTATTTCCCTGTTTTTCTGTTTCAGTCACAACAGTGCCCAAGCCAGTGCAGATGATGTAAATTGCACCGTCGCAATGTCTTTCATGATCTCAAGTTGGACAATTATATCCTCTCAGTTGTGAACAATGCCCAGAAGAGACTTTTATTCCTATTCCCTTTGTGCTTGTGTCTATCCATTGAAAATATTAATTGACACAAATCTCTCTGTGGTGGACATTAATTTGTGCAATATAGATGTCATTGTGATATGTAACTGGCATGTGAATACATTTACATCTTTTTGGACTCACATAAAATTATGTACTTTAAACAAGTATTGTAATCGCCCATGTTGCCTCAAGGACTGTTTGTCTGTCGAAGATCGGTGTAACACTGCTTTCAATGTTTCTTCCTTATTTACATTTACATTTAGTCATTTAGCAGACGCTTTTATCCAAAGCGACTTACAACTGAGGACTAAAGCAAGTGAGTCATTGTGAAGAGGCAAGAACAAAGCAAGAAGTGCTCAAAATACAAAGTTCAGGCATTGCTCAGAGTAGCAAAAACCAGAAAAGGGAGGATTTAAAGGAGAAGGAAAGTTTTTTTTATTTTTTTTATGTTAAGTACTCATGGAAGAGATGAGTCTTCAGTTGTCTTTTGAATGCTGTCAGGGATTCTGCATTCCGGATGAGGGTGGGAAGATCATTATGCAAATGTATTTCTCTGTGTCCCTATTGGAAGCTTTCTTCTCTCTTTCTGACTTTTACTCACAAAACATCACATATAATAAACACATATTGGTATCCTTGACCAATAACTTTGAAGCCTCAAAAGTGCTCTATACAAATCAGTTATGCTGTCCGTGGTGCTGAAGTAGCTACTCAATTTATTTTTGCATGAAACATAAAAATGTATAAAAAGACAAAATAACATTTTCAAATTGAGTGACCAATCTCTGAAAGACATTGGTCACTCATTCAAAAGACAACTGAAGACTCATCTCTTCCATGAGTACTTAACATAAAAAAAACTAAAAAAAAAAAAACTTTCCTTCTCCTTTAAATCCTCCCTTTGTAGCTTTTCATCTAGTATTGTGTATTCATTTTTCATTTAATACACCTTCTGCATGAAAGGTTATGATAATAATAAGCATACTGATATAACTTTACAGAGGAGAGGGAAATTGTTGCCGCTGTCATACTCTGCTTCACGCTCAAATCACCTCTGCACAGGGCATCAGTTTGGCTTGCGAAGGTGGTACTTCGCTGTCCTTATCTGCATATCGTGGCGTCATTTTGTGGTCCATTCTGCAAAACGCGGAATGATGAGAAATGCTGGATTTCTCATCATTCTCCACAACTCCCCTGACATCCTCTGGCACCTCCCAGATTGAAAACTGTGGGATTAAACCACTGGAGTCGTATGCTGCCTTTATGTGCTTTTTAGAGTTTAAAGAAATTACCCATTCACTTGCATTGTATGGACCTACAGAGCTGAGAAATTCTTCTAAAAATCTCCATTTGTGTTAAGTAGAAGAAAGTCATAAACCTCTAAGATGACATGAGGGTTAGGAAATTATAAAATTATTTGTATTTGTGGGGAACTATTCCTTTAATTTTTGCTATATATCTAGTAACGCAATTGCATATTTAACAGCATTTATGAAGTACCTTAGTTGCAGACGAGAACAGCTTGGCTTGAAAGAAGTCCCCTCCATAATATTTGGGTCTGTTGTTAAAATCCCTTGCATGCACAATAACAAAAAGCTCCTCCCCTCTTTGGTAGCTCTCTCTCAGGTCCTGGATGATGAATGTGGAGTGGGCTGGACTAGTACTGAGGGACACAGGTGTGACAGATCTGTTTGGTTCAGCCCAGTAGAGAGCCTGCTGTAAATTGGAGTACTTGTCTAAACTGATTCCTAATTCAGAGTAAAATGAGCTTGTGAAAGGTTCTTCTGAACGGATTCTTAATACACTGTCTGTGGTTTTTGTAGAGTTGTGGAGGATTGCATTGTGCTGACACAAAAAACTGTCTGGAGATGGTTTCTTCTTTTCACTACACATATACGACCATACAACCTACAAACACAAATAAATGGTTATTAATCAACAGTTCCGTCAGGACCATTTCATCAAATAAATAGTAAGTTGTATACTTTATTGGCATGTGGACACATGAAAGCAATTGGTGTTGGCAGATGGCAGTATGGTTCTGTTCTGGTAGCAGGGAGAGCAGCAAATAACCCCCAATGATTTTTGTCTTTGAAAAAGGAATGTATGTTTTTGGAATCATGCACTGAGATTGTTGTTTTATGCTGAAATACTTGGCTGATCTGTAAGATAGAGTCAAAGTTCCGAATGCCAGCAGGACTAAGAAAAAATAAAAACTAAAACTGCAATCACAAACAGCTTTCAACATGTGTAACCTGAGCCTGTTGAAGACCGAGACCAACCTCCCACGTTCTCTCAGAATGAGGGACTGACTGAATGTGTAATAAGGGATATATTTGTTGGAAACTACTTTTGACTGGTTCATCTCTGATTATTGTTCAGGGTAATTAATATAAAGTAATAAATGACAGTTCAAATTAAATATATTATTTGTTTGATATTGACAGCTGTTTGGGAGATTAATTTATGGTGACAAAAGTTGAGTTGTTTTTAGGGACGTACCGAAATAAAAATTCTGGGCCGAAACCGAAAATCCAGGATGCACTTGGCCGAAAACCGAAACGTACTTTTTTTTGTACCTATTTTTTTTGTGTGTGTGTGTGTATAATTGTATTAATATTATACTTTTTCATAAATTTCATGAATTTAATGAATCTGAATTGAAAAACTACAAACCAATAAAATAAATCACACTTTTATTGAAAGTAACACACCAAAATTGGACAAAAATATATTACAACTATATTAAATATTATTCTTCATTCAGTTCTGTAAAAATCTAATTTTAAAGATTTTATTAACAATTATCCAAATAATGTAAAGTTTTAGAAAACTATTATATGCAAAACAACAGTCAAGTAATGAACTTAGCTAGCATCTTTCAAAAAGTTTAAATATGCAACAGTAATTTTAATTAAAACAAAAGGCAGAACACAGAATGGCAGAGGGCCTCTATTCCACTGATCTATATATAAATATAATATATAATTATATATATATAGATCAGTGCTCTATTCTGTTTATGTAAACGTATGTACACTTTAAGTGATTAAGTGATTTAAATTATTGTGCAAAACAACAGTAATTCAACTAAATCCAACCTCAACTGTAAACGACAGATGTATCCTCAAGTGAAGAACAAGTGTAATGTAATTGCTATACACATCAAATTGGACCGCTTTCTATTTAAGTACAAGTGACAGGTTTCTCTTCAAGAACAAAAGTTGCTAAACTTTCTGACAGTCTCTCCTGTCAGAAAGCTCATCAAGAACATGAGATGCTGCACTGAACAGTCTCTCAGTCTCTGTGCTGGTGCTTGGGCAGATAAATACCTGTGCGCAATCCGCGCAAGCAAAGGAAAGCCTTTGTTTATGCGACCGTAGACAAGTCGCTTCTGGAAATGGGAAGTTCAGCTAGATATGTCTCAAGTTGTGGTGTAGCTGCGCTAGTTGTGGCACTGCTGTGGATCGGGGCACTTTCCTGTAGAATCTCTTGCTGTACTCTGTATATATTAGGGTGACCATATTTTGATTACCAAAAACCAGGACACTCGGCCCGGCAATGAGATACTCAAATGATACTCAAATTTTACTCAAAGATGCCTTGTTAATTTCAATACATTTAAAGTAGGCTATGCCTATTGTTATTACAAAATATTAAAATTGAAAATTGTTATTACAAAATACTATCTATCAAACACACAAATTCAGATAGGCTTCTCAGAGGTTACTCAACATGTTTTATTATGACAGGTTTCAAAAATAATGAATGAAATTATATAAATAATGTCTCTTCTGTTTTAGAAAAATAAATAAATAATAAATAACAAAGAAATACCTCCAAATTGAACAAAAATAGCTCTCACAAACTTACAAAAACTCACTAACAAAATAAATTTATATATTTAGTTTTCTTCTTCCTCTTTATCCTGTTTTTCTTCCTCATCCTCCTTGTTTGCCCATCTATATTTAGCTGTAGCTGATCTTTCCCAGCAGTTTTTTGTTGCTTAACAAATAAGCATGACAGTCTTTGCAAGAAGTGTCCTTGAAGTTGTATTGCACAAACAGAATCCCTTTCAATGACTCAACAGAGAGCTGGTTCCTCTCCTTTGTCCACTGGCTCTGCATCAGTGAGAAAATCCCCTCAACATTTGCATTGTGAGAGGGAAGTGCAAAGACAAACTGTGAAATCTTCAGTAGTTCTGAGTAGCATGCAATGCTTTTGGCCTTCTCAAAGTATTTGGTCCACTTCTGGTGCACCTGCAGGCCAATGAACTCCTCATTACTGTTGCACCTTTCTATGAATTTCTTCAGATTGGCGACCTGGTCAAAACACTTGACATCATCAATTGGCACCCCCTTCTCTCTTAGGTACTTTATGCAGGCCTCCACATCATTCCAATCTGGTGGCTCACTCATATCCATCCACATAAATGTTGAGAACTCTTCCATGGGACTCATCCACTTCTCCAGATACCCCAGACATGCACTGTACAGGCCTTGTACATCAGCACAGAACTTGTCGCAGCCCTCACCAAATCCATCTCTGCGATTTTCTGGCAGTAGTCCCTTAACTTTAAGGGACATGAAATTGTTGCTCTTACGTTAAAGAAGAATGTTGTGGATGCTGTTCAATATTTTCTTCACCTCCATGATGGAGTTATTCTCCTTTTCCATTTGTTGAATGTACGTGTGGAACACAGACACGAGTGAGTGAGTGCATGTGCCACAGGTAGATCTCACTGAAGTCGTTTTCAAAAAACTTCTTGATCACTATGGGTGGCTTTTGCTGTGACAGAAAGAATGCCTTTAAAGCTGGAAACATCTGTAGCATCCTCTCAATGCCTGGGAACAATGACAGCCACCTTGTCTTGCTGTGAGAAAGCATCATCATGTACTCAATGTCAACAAAATCACAGTACTCCTTCAGGTTCTCAGTGCGCACAGTGTACATGTGGAAGTACTGGTAGATTTTAAACATGATATTCTCAAGGTCAACCTCTATTGTGTCTGCCCCATGATGAACACAATTATTCAATATGTGTGCAGGGCAACCCACACCAATCAGAGTCTTGTTCTGCAGCAACCTCTTCAAATTTGCAAACACATTGTTTCCCCCTTCATCACGTCGGATTCCACCAAAATTTGTGTTGCAATTGTCTCCAGTAAATGCAATGCATTTTTCAGACAAATTGTTTTTTGCCAGTGTTTCAGTGAACTACTCTCACCTCGCAAAGCTTTTTTATGTTTTTCGGTGTCCATGTGAGCTTTGAGATCTGTGGCACCCCCATTGGACACCGAAACATTATGTGCCAGGTTTGCACACGGTGCACGCAACCTCCCACTTGTCCCAACCGGGAGAGTAAGTGGGGAATTTCTTCTGTAACTCAAATATACTATATATCTCTTGAAATTTCTGATGAACAAACACTGCAGATCGCAAATGTGATGTCCTTATCAGAAACTTTGAAGAATTTCCACACCGCTGACATGATCGGCCTTTGTTTGGTAGCGCCGTGATAAGGGCTAAATCGATCCAGAGTTAAATCTGAGCACTGAGGGGCGGGGCGAGGAGGTATATATTTTCGGCTCATATTTTCTGCCTTTTTTCTCTTTCGGCCAAAAACCGAAAGTGCCATTTCGGCGGTCGAAATTTCGGTGCATCCCTAGTTGTTTTACTTTACTGTACTGAAAGTCTTAATAGATAGCTTAATAATGTCTACTTTATCTACGTTATCACTGTAACAGTTAAACAAATCAAGTGCAAAATGTAAATAAATTTGTATATACTACATGAAACAAATGTTGTATTATTTGACCAATTTTAAAGTTTTATGACATTTTGTTCCTGAAATCCACCCTTCCGCTGGGATCAGGATAATCCTTATTTAAAAAAAAAAAAATTTGGATCAAGGTATCCCAATCCTACTACAAAGTTTTGAACACATACTGAAGGTTTGATCCAGATTAAAACTGGATTATGTGATGTAAACCGATTTCAGAATCCTTTTTTTCTTTTCAACAAACTATTTTCAAGATTTGATCCAATCCAATAGCCGAAATCTGATCAGATTACTTACAACTAGGCCCTGGTATTTAAGCAGCACCTGTAATGTTGGAGTAACGAGGCAGACGAGGAGTTACGGATCCAAACGCAGCTGAGGCTTTATTTGAATAAACAGAAGATAAACACAAACAAACAACCCACGATGGGGAAATAAAGCATAAAACAGTTAACTAAAACACGAAGGATCAAACGGAGAACTTGGGCAGGGAACACATACCGGGTTTACACCAAACAACGATCGACAAAGACAGCACAAAGACACGGGGTATAAATAGACAAACGTGGGAAAGGTGGCCAATGAAAGGACAGAACTCAAACAAGGTAACAAGGTGATAAACAGGAACCAAAGGCAAATTAACCAGGGCAGGTGTAAACAATGAACAGTGAATACTAACGCTAACAGAGGGTTGTGGAATCAAATAAAGGACTAAAGTGACAACAAGATGGAAAACGAGAGGGCAACAGTGAAACGAGACAGGGTGGACTATGGAATTAAATAAGGGACTAAAGTGAAAACTTAAGAAGTGAAAAGTGACAAGATGGAAAACAAGGGGGCAACAGAGAGACAAGACAGGGTAATCATTACATAGCCCCCTTAAGGATCGGATTCCAGACGATCAAAACAACAAAAGACGAAAAAAGACCCACAAAGAAAAACCAAAATGAGGGCACCAGGGGCAAACAGACAGAGACAAGTGGGCACATGGGCGGACCAGGGGGGTACACTGGGCAGGCAGGAAGTCCATGAGGGGCCATTAGGCAGTCCAGGGAGGTGGAGAGGGTAGATAGATAGACCATGGAGGCCGAGAGGGCAGGCAAGCAGTCTATGGGGGTGTGTCAAGGGACCAGGGTCAGGTGGCCGCAGAACAGAGGCCGGTTTAGATGGCCCAGGAGCTGGCCACTTGGCAAGGACAGGGACCGGGTCGGGGGGCCTGGGAGGAGGCCACTGGGCAGGGACTGGGTCAGGAGGCCAGGGAAGAGGACTCAGGACAGGAACAGGGGCAGGAGGCCTGGGTGGAGGCCACAGGGCGGGAACAGGGTCAGAAGCCCTGGGAGGAGGCCACAAGACAGGGACCAGGTCAGGAGGCCTGGGAGGAGGCCACAGGACAGGGGCCAGCTCGGTGGCCTGGGAGGTGGTCGTGGGCCAATGGCCGGTTCAGGGGACCTGGGAGGTGTGGCCACTGGGGGAGCTGGCGGAGCAGCGTGAGGCGGAGCCAAGGAGGACCTCTGAGGCGGGGCAGTCGAAGACTTGGGTGGCGGCGCCGCAGGAGGCATAGGCAGGGCCGCAGGAGACCCTGGGGGCGGAGCAGAGGCAGGCAGAGCCATGGTGTACCCTGTGGGCGGAGCCGTAGAAGGCTTGGGAGGCGGCGCCGTGGAAGGCTCGGGAGGCGGAGCCGGGGAGGCTCGGGAGGTGGAGCCGGGGAGGCGATGGCGTAGAAGGCTCAGAAGGCGGAGCTGAGGGAGGCTCAGGAGGCGGAGCCGAAGAAGGTTCTAGAGGCGGAGCCCTAGAAGGCTCTGGAGGCGGAGCCGTAGGAGGCTCGGGGCTAAGCCCTGGAAAGCTCAGGAGGCGGAGCAGAGGGAGGCTCTGGAGGCTCAGGAGGCGGAGCTGAGGGCGGTGGCGCCGTGAGACAGTTCTTGAGGCGGAGGCCTGGAAGGCTCGGGGATGGAGCTGAGGAAGGCACAGGAGGCGGAGCCAAGGAAGGCTCAGGAGACAGAGCCGCTGGAGGCTCTGGAGGCGGAGCCGTAGGAGGCTCAGGAGGAGGCTCGGAAGGCAGAGCCGTGGATGGCTCGAGAGGCTTGAAGGGTAGAGCCCTGGGAAGCTCGAGGGGCTTGAGGGCGGAGCCCTGGAAGGCTCGAGAGGCTTGAGAGGCGGTGCCCTGGAAGGCTCGAGAGGCTTGAGAGGCAGAGCCCTGGAAGGCACGAGGCGGAGCCCTGGAAGGCTCGGAGGAGCCCTGGAGGCTCGAGAGGAGCCCTGGAAGGCTCGAGAGGCTTGAGGGGCGGAGCCCTGGAAGGCTCGAGAGGCTTGAGGGGCGGAGCCCTGGGAGGCTCGAGAGGCTTGAGGGGCGGAGCCCTGGGAGGCTCGAGAGGCTTGAGGGGCGGAGCCCTGGGAGGCTCGAGAGGCTTGAGGGGCGGAGCCCTGGGAGGCTCGAGAGGCTTGAGAGACGGAGCCCTGGGAGGCTCGAGAGGCTCTAGGGGTGGAGCCGTAGGAGGCTTAGGGGGCGGAGCCCTGGTAGGCTCGAGAGGTTCAGGAGGTGGAGCCCTGGGAGGCTCGAGAGGCTTGAGGGGCGGACCCCTGGTAGGTTCGAGAGGCGGAGTCCTGGAAGACTCGAGAGGCTCGAGAGGCGGAGCTCTGGAAGGCTCGAGGCGGCTCTGGAAGCTCGGAAACTCGGATGGCTGAGCTCTGGAAAGCTCGAGAAGCTTCGGATGGCTGAGCTCTGGAAGCTCGGGAAACTTCGGATGGCTGAGCTCTGGAAAGCTCGGGAAACTTCGGATGGCTGAGCTCTGGAAAGCTCGAGAAGCTTCGGATGGCTGAGCTCTGGAAAGCTCGGAAACTCGGATGGCTGAGCTCTGGAAGCTCGGAAACTCGGATGGCTGAGCTCTGGAAGCTCGGAAACTCGGATGGCTGAGCTCTGGAAAGCTCGGGAAACTTCGGATGGCTGAGCTCTGGAAAGCTCGGGAAACTTCGGATGGCTGAACTCTGAAAGCTTCGGGAGGAGGAGCCCTGGAAGGCTCGAGGCGCTGGCTCTTGGGCGGTCACGGCCATTGGCACTGGCACTGGCTCTTGGGCGGTCATGGCTACTGGCACTGGCTCTTGGGCGGTCAAGGCTACTGGCACTGGCTCTTGGACGGTCGTGGCTACTGGCACTGGCTCTTGGGCGGTCGTGGCTACTGGCACCTGCTCGAGGACGGTCGTGGCTTTGGGCACTGGCTCTTGGACGATCGGGGCCACAGGCGCTGACTCAGGGACGGTCGAGGCTACAGGCGCTGACTCAGGGACGGTCGAGGCTACAGGCGCTGGCTCAGGGACGGTCGAGGCTACAGGCGCTGGCTCAGGGACGGTCGAGGCTACAGGCGCTGGCTCAGGGACGGTCGAGGCTACAGGCGCTGGCTCAGGGACGGTCGAGGCTACAGGCGCTGGCTCATTGACATTTGAGGTTTGCGGCACTGGCTCATTGACGTTTGAGGCTTGCGGCACTGGCTCATTGACGTTTGAGGCTTGCGGCACTGGCTCATTGACGTTTGAGGCTTGCGGCACTGGCTCATTGACGTTTGAGGCTTGCGGCACTGGCTCATTGACGTCTGAGGCTACAGGCTCTGGCTGGGTTACCGTGGTTGGCGAGGATTCGGGCTCGCTCACAGTGACATGCGGGGGCTCTAGCTCGCTCACCTTGACATGCGGGGGCTCTAGCTCGCTCACCGTGACATGCGGGGGCTCAGGCTCGCTCACCGTGACATGCGGGGGCTCAGGCTCGCTCACCGTGACATGCGGGGGCTCAGGCTCGCTCACCGTGACATGCGGGGGCTCAGGCTCGCAGACCGGGGTTGGCGCGGGCCGGGAGGCGGAAGCCCGTCTTCTTTCCCTCCTCTGGGCAGACGCAGTGGGCCGCGCTGGCTCATGGAAGGCGACCGGCGTGGGGGCAGGCTCGCTGACAGGTGGGGCTGGTGTGACAGGGTGCGGTGAGCTGCACGCTAGTAGGGTCATCTCCAGGTAGTCGCGGAGAGTGCTGCTGGGCGTTGCCTGTGGCACCTGCTCCCTCAGCGAGGGATTTAAGCTATCCCTGAAGAAGACCATCAGCGCAGAGTCCGGGAAGTCAGTAGCGTTGGCCAGGAGAAGGAAGTAGCGAGCGTGGTCTACGAGCGGGTAGTGCTCTTGCTGCAAATTGAGCAGCCGACATTTGGCTCGGATAGCTGCTGGATCCATATGCGGTCGATCGTTCTGTAATGTTGGAGTAACGAGGCAGACGAGGAGTTACGGATCCAAACGCAGCTGAGGCTTTATTTGAATAAACAGAAGATAAACACAAACAAACAACCCACGATGGGGAAATAAAGCATAAAACAGTTAACTAAAACACGAAGGATCAAACGGAGAACTTGGGCAGGGAACACATACCGGGTTTACACCAAACAACGATCGACAAAGACAGCACAAAGACACGGGGTATAAATAGACAAACGTGGGAAAGGTGGCCAATGAAAGGACAGAACTCAAACAAGGTAACAAGGTGATAAACAGGAACCAAAGGCAAATTAACCAGGGCAGGTGTAAACAATGAACAGTGAATACTAACGCTAACAGAGGGTTGTGGAATCAAATAAAGGACTAAAGTGACAACAAGATGGAAAACGAGAGGGCAACAGTGAAACGAGACAGGGTGGACTATGGAATTAAATAAGGGACTAAAGTGAAAACTTAAGAAGTGAAAAGTGACAAGATGGAAAACAAGGGGGCAACAGAGAGACAAGACAGGGTAATCATTACAGCACCACACATAACCAGATAAACAAAGCCATTCATTTTCTTACATACACATTCAGGAAAATGCTATTGGATGAACACAAAAAGATTCAGAGAAGCTACTGAACTCAAGCAACCTGCATCCTGCTCACTGATCACAATACAGTAATACTTAAATACTAACCATTATAATGACCTGTGAGCATCTCGTTACATGTTATATTTGCCAGTGTTAACCAATAATGTGCTAATTACTGATATTTAATTACTGTCCTATGCAGATTTAATGAGGCTTGCAGAAGAACACACATGATGCAGATAACGTTTGAATGAAAATCTTTGGATCTAACTCACCAGCAAACAAATGATTCCCAGACACAGCCTTGTAAAATTCACCTGTAAACATGGTAGTTTCCTGTGAACTGTAACATCAATATAGTCACTGACAAAAAATCTTAGTTATGAACAAATTATTTCTGATATTTTCCCTGGGGTACAATAATTATAGCCATACATTTGTCAAATGAAATATAGAGAGCCTATTTAAAGGAATGGTTTACCCCAAAATGAATATTTTCTCATAATTTACTCACCCTCATGCCATCCCATATTTGAATGACTTTCTTATGCTGAATATTTCAGCTCTGTTGGTCCATACCATACAAGTGAATTGGTACCAAAAGTTTGACGCTCCAAAAAGCACATAAAGGCAGAATAAAAGTAATCCACAAGACTCCAGTGCAGTGACATGCACAGACCTTAGCAGGAACAGGGGCGGAAGGATAAAAAGGGCACTGTTTTCTTTTTTAATGAGTAGTAATTATAAATACTTAACTAATTTCTTTGCTTTTTGAGTATTCAACCATTTTATTGTATATAATGTACATAATTGTTTCCTTCATCACAAATAGCCTATTCTGTCATATTTTCCTGTTGACCTTCTCAGTAAAGACGATGATGTAAACACAGAGAGGGTACGCAACAGCTAAACCCATCAGTGTAGTGCATGATCGTCGAGTGAAAACGTTCTGCTCATTCATAAAGTAATGCCATGTTTCCTTCAGAGTACCCACTTAAAGGGCTCTGCAGTTCAGAGTGAGTATAGGGCATAGGGAGGATCACTTGTGATTGGAATCCGCCCCGATCTGCTTTAGCACACACTCTTGAAGGCACCTCCACTTAATTTTCTTTAATGCACCCACGATTTACAAAGAAATCTCATAAAAACACATTTTTACTGTTACTGTGAGATTATGATGAGATTTTAATTTTGTTTTATTTAACCATATTCATTTAATTATAAAAATGTCTCCCATTTTTCTGGACGACAAAAAGGGCACCTTAAGATTTTAGAACAAAAGTTCTGGACACATCGGTTCTCCAGTGGTTAAATTATATTTTCAGAAGCAGTATGATAGATGTGGGTGAGAAACAAATATTTTTTATATGTATTATATAATATATATTATAAATTTTCCTCCCTGCCCAGTAGGTGGTGACATGCATGAAGAATGTGAATAACCAAAAACAAAAGAATTTGAATGTGGAGAATAATAGTAAAAAAAAAAGGGCTTAAACTCACCCACAACTATCATACTGATTCTGAAGATATGGATTTAATCACTGGAGTCTTATGGGTTACTTTCATGTTATATGTATGTGGTTTTTGGAGCTTCAAATTTCTGGCAACCATTCACTTGCATTGTGAGGACCTAAAATACTTTCTAAAGATCTTTGCTTGTGTTCACCAAACAAAAGTAATTCATACACAACTGGGATGGCATGAGGATGAACACTTTAATGTTAAAAAGTCTTAATTAAGTCAGTGCAGATCCAGTACCACTGTAAATACACACTTATATATAGGCTACACAATCATATGTCATTTTATAATAATTTTTTTCAGTTGAAAATGCCTCACAGAAAAGAGGAAGCAGCTTTTTGTGTTGACGTAGAATGTTAGTTTTCTTAAAGCACTGTATTTAGAGCCTATATACAGATTTACGACTTTTATATTTTTTCTGCATATCTTAGTGGTTAGTCACCTCTTATATTTTTATTTTTTATATTTTAATGCGTCTGATTGGATGAAGTAGCATACGGTAGTCCATCCACACACGAAAATGGTAAATTTGATATCTGGTGGTGTAACAGGTTAAAGAATGACAAATACTTTTGCAAACTTTCTTTCTCTGTTTTGTGGGTATATGAGTTTATTTCACCAAAATATTGTATTGTTCAGTTATTTCATTGTTCAGTTATTTCATAGTAGTTTATAGGTACTGGGAGTGTTAATTGCTGTGTAAGTGCGCCCTCTATTGGAGAGAGACTAGAATTGTGGTCATATACAGATTTTTCGCGTTCTTTTCTCAGTCTGCGTTCTAATTGACTTAGGGGGCTTTCACACTTGGTTCGATTGCCTGTTCCGAACCCGAGTTCGATTGCTCCCCCCTCCCCCCTGCCCCCGATGGACTGTGTTCACATTATATATTTGTATCCGAACCGCGGTACGCTTGCGTCATCAAGCTGCAGCTGGTGCGTAATCGTGTTGCTTGATAACCGCGAAATGAAAAGGCGTCAAAATTCAATGAATAGACTTGCTCGGTTCACATTTGTTCTTCTTTTTTTTAACCTTTGGTTTTGTTTTCAACATCAAGATACAGAAACAGACTTGCGTCTGTCTGCCGCAAAAATACTGAAATCGTTCAAAAGACAGCGGGCTGTCCGCCGAAGACAATTTTTGCGAAGGCAAGCAGAAATCATCTCTCTGCTTGCAGTGCGTGTGCGTCAATCCCGCTTTTCGTCAAGGTTTACGCCGGTTTCACACTGCACGCGTTAGCAGCGCGTAAGCAGCGCAGGAGCAGTGCGTACGGTGAGCGGAAGCAGGACACGCGCGTTTTGCTTTCATACTGGCAGCGTTTGACGCGCGCGGCGTGTTTACAGACAAAGTAGGCTACTCTATAATGGGTAAGTTGGCATTGCTTTATTTCGTTTTCAAATACATTTATATTATATTATTATAATAATATTAATATAATATTATATAACTTTTGGTTCATCTTTGTTTTTGTTGACCGTGTAGTGCGAGTTGTTGATAGAAGGAAGCCATTGCGCAGTATTTGCTATCACGAAGACTACGGAAAAGACGCAGATTTTGGGTTCACTACATGAACCGACGAAGGAGAGAAAATGTTGCATATTACCATCTTGTCGCCGAACTCCGTCTTGACCGTGACCGACACCTAAACTTCTTCAGGATGAATGCAGAGCAAGTGGATCACATTCTTTCCCTGATTGGAGGCCAACTAACAAGGCAAACAACAAACTACAGGCAGTCCTTTGAACCCAAGCAGCGACTTGCAGTTACATCTGCTTCTCTTATTTATGTGTGCTTACTGTGTGCAAAATGTAAATAAATGCTTACATTTGTTGTTTCTTGGAGAAAGATTTTTTATTTAGATTGTTGAAATGTCTGATACACATCTAATTTACAAACATTACCCATCATGAACATCTTAAAGATAATTCATAAATGTGTGTAATAACAAACAGCACAGTTTCTCGAAAATTCAACAAAATCATGCATACTGAATGTGTGCTATAATAACATGTCTGTTCTATTTCACTTTCTATATTGAGTTAAGTTGTTTGGGCCAGGGAAAGGTTGTCAAAAACACTTTTAAATTACTTACCATCGGCACCAAGAGCTACTGCAACTTCATCCCATGCCTTTTCCTTTGCCTGTGAGTCTTTATAAAGCATATTTCGTGGATCATAAATAACTGAACGTTTCTCAACCTCCACAATGAGACGAGTGTCGTCCATTATTATATTTTCAGGCGCACTCGACCATGCCGGCTGTGACACCACGTGCTTTTGTTTATGATTGTCAGCATGACATCCTTATGACAATATATATATATATATATATATATATATATATATATAGCTATATATATATATTAGTTATGTGTATATACATTTATACATTAAATTAATCTAACTTAAACTAAACTGGCAGTATAAATTATTTAAACTTGTTTTTGTAGTTTGGGCAACAAGTTTGTTTTTGGACATTTGTTATCTTTTTAAATTGATGAAGGTCATTTGATTGAAGAATACGCGCTGCTTACGCGCTGCTAACGCGTGCAGTGTGACGCCGGTTTCACACTGCACGCGTTAGCAGCGCGTAAGCAGCGCGTATTTTTTTCGGCGCCCATGTTAACAGATTAGAGCATTTACACCGCACGCAGAGGCGGCGCGGCAGCTCGTAGCAGGAGCAGAGCAGGAGCAGCAGTGCCGCGATCGTTTCGGCGTCCTGTCTATTTTTGACGCACGGCTTACGCTGAATTAAAGTGACAATGCATTGATCATGGCAAAAATACACAGCAGTTACCAAAAGCGCATTGATGATATCTATTGTGTTTTAAACAGTCAATCAAATGACCTTCATCAATTTAAAAAGATAACAAATGTCCAAAAACAAACTTGTTGCCCAAACTACAAAAACAAGTTTAAATAATTTATACTGCCAGTTTAGTTTAAGTTAGATTAATTTAATGTATAAATGTATATACATAACTATATATATATATATATATATATATATATATATATATGTATTGTCATAAGGATGTCATGCTGACAATCATAAACAAAAGCACGTGGTGCAGCATGGTCGAGTGCACCTGAAAATATAATAATGGACGACACTCGTCTCATTGTGGAGGTTGAGAAACGTTTAGTTATTTATGATCCACGAAATATGCTTTATAAAGACTCACAGGCAAAGGAAAAGGCATGGGATGAAGTTGCAGTAGCTCTTGGTGCAGATGGTAAGTAATTTAAAAGTGTTTTTGACAACCTTTCCTGGCCCAAACAACTTAACTCAATATAGAAAGTGAAATAGAACAGACATGTTATTATAGCACACATTCAGTATGCATGATTTTGTTGAATTTTCGAGAAACTGTGCTGTTTGTTATTACACACATTTATGAATTATCTTTAAGATGTTCATGATGGGTAATGTTTGTAAATTAGATGTGTATCAGACATTTCAACAATCTAAATAAAAATCTTTCTCCAAGAAACAACAAATGTAAGCATTTATTTACATTTTGCACACAGTAAGCACACATAAATAAGAGAAGCAGATGTAACTGCAAGTCGCTGCTTGGGTTCAATGGACTGCCTGTAGTTTGTTGTTTGCCTTGTTAGTTGGCCTCCAATCAGGAAAGAATGTGATCCACTTGCTCTGCATTCATCCTGAAGTAGTTTAGGTGTCGGTCACGGTCAAGACGGAGTTCGGCGACAAGATGGTAATATGCACCATATTCTCTCCTTCGTCGGTTCATGGAGTGAACCCAAAGTCTGCGTCTTTTCCGTAGTCTTCGTAATAGCAAATACAGCGCAATGGCCTTCCTTCTATCAACAACTCGCACTACACGGTCAACAAAAACAAAGATGAACCAAAAGTTATATAATATTATATTAATATTATTATAATAATAATATAATATAAATGTATTTGAAAACGAAATAAACAATGCCAACTTACCCATTATAGAGTAGCCTACTTTGTCTGTAAACACGCCATGGCCAAACGCTGCCAGTATGAAAGCAAAACGCGCGTGTCCTGCTTCCGCTCACCGTACGCACTGCTCCTGCGCTGCTTACGCGCTGCTAACGCGTGCAGTGTGAAACCGGCGTGAAACCGGCGTAAGTGTATACGCACGCACGCACTAAAGTAAACCCTTTCCGCTCATTTTGAAAGTGACCACATTATACGTCATCAATAGCGGTTCACTTCCGCGGTTTGGTTCGATTGCGTTCATATCAGCAGCGAACCGTACTGGAGTTCACATGAACCGTACCCCAGACCACCTTTTTAAGCGGACTCGAGTACGGTTCGCGGGTGCGCACCAGAGTTCGGAAGACAGCGTTCACATCATCCAAACGAACCGAACTCTGACGTCATTCGAACCGGGGTGCGCACCAAAAGTGCTAGTGTGAAAGCCCCCCGAGAGAGGTACGTGTGCACATCAGTGCAATGTAAACTCAAAACATACCTGTTGTAACTTTAGTTTTAGTGCACATGGTAATTTGTATGGGTATTTTATGATGAGTGCACATACATTTAGTCGAGATGTGTTGAGAACTTTGCTGTTTTGAGAGCTTAAGAAATTGCTAACATAACCTCGTGTTTTGTTTTTACTGTATGGTAGCGCTCGCATTTTTATCTTCTTGTGATGTAGCCCAGATGTTTCAGTTGTCCTTTTTTTTTTAATGTTAGGCTGATTCTGATTGAAGATAAAATCCTGAACTTTTGCTCTCTTTGAAATTGTACAGGTATGTACTTCCAATACCAGGTTTAGAATTATAATGTGTTTGTTTAAAAGTTTTCTTGTATTGATTGATGTTCAATGGCACTGAACAGCCCAGATGTAAAGCATGTACATTTTGCTTTGTGCATATAACTGTATGTATTAATTATTGAAAGGAAGATGGTTAATTTCATGTTGCATAATTTTAATGTGAAAGCTAAAAGCCCATAGTTAACAGAAATAGCACGCAATATGACACATACAAATGATATGTACGAGCCTAATGCAATATGTTTATTTTCCATAATAATTCTTATGTATTTTATTTTCTGATTTTTGAAAGTGACTAAATGGAGTCTGCGTTCTAATTGACTGAGAGAGGCTGATTCTGATTGAAGATAAAATCCTGAACTTTTGCTCTCTTTGAAATTGTACAGAAGTGCCTTAAGGAACGTCAGTGTCCTGTCATCAGTGCACCAGAACACAACGCAGTAGTCGGCGAAGTGCAGACAGTGCCGGCTACAGTGGCAGCAACAAACTGCCAATGCAAGGGAGTGTACTTTTCTTTATCAGGTGTTGTTTTCGCTAAGGATATCCAATAAGCATTAGCATAAAATGTATGTGTGACTTGTTTTGTGATATTAGTTTGTAGGAAATATACACTTTGATTTGATTAAATGGTTTTGTAGAGTGTAGCAAAGATGAGCAACAGACTGAGGAGCAGCAGCTGTGCCAGAATCAGGCATGGAAACTGGTAACAATTTATCAGTCACTTTACTTTAGAGAAAGTTAAAAGTGAAACATTGTTTATCCCAATGATCCTAATGGTCCTAATGAAAGGATTTTGACTTATATAATTATATACAGTTCGATGCCATGGTGTGTCAATGAACTTAGACTTAAGTTATTCATGTATTGCTTTAACTTAGGATCTTATACATCATTTTGACTATTTATGTTAAAAAAATATATCAATTATTTATATTTATATTTTTACCTCACTTTACTCACTATAATATAACTCTTTTGTGATGACTTTATGGTAATGTACATGAAAATTCAAGAATCATGATAGCTCTTAGGGCAATCCCACTGATCTGCTCTTCCCAATACATTTTCTTCAATGGTATTGGTCTACAATTTGAAACATGTAGCACTTGATGAATTAGCTGTTTGAAGCTGATTTGCAATAAGTTATTAGGTGTATCTGTTCTTTTGCATCACAGATGATTCAGGGAGGAGAGAGGATGAGTTAGTCGAGGATAGTACTAGAGTGGAAGATTTAGGAACTGTAGAAACAGGCCCAGCCAGAGCAAAACTCAAAGAATACCCTCTCACCAGCTTTGGACTACAGAGAAGTGGTTGCTAGTGTGAAAATAAAATTGTCTGGGCTAAGCCCCGGATGTCCTTCAATGCTGGAAACGCCTCTGTGCACGTCTATTGATTGATTGATTGATTGATTGTCATATTGTTATATTATATTGATTGTTATAGTTAAAATCATGGTTTAAAATTCTTAAACTAAGTAAGTGTTAAGAGTCAGTGTTTAAACATCGATTGTGTTTGAACTGTAAGATTAATGACCAATGTCTTTGAAGTCCATCTTGATTAATTGCAGTTCACATAGATGCAATTGTCCTTGTTAATTGGCTGATGAAGGCTTTTGTTGGGAATTGTTAGACTATGCATTCAATTTCAAGATCGTAGTCCATCAATAGACCGAGGTGATGCAGGTTGGAGTTGGCATCAGTTCATCATGGCTGGCACCGGCTGCATTTAGTCATCATCATTCAGCGACACGTAGCAGTGGAGTCCAACACGAAGCAGGAATGGTGCTGGATCCAGCCGGATCTGGTGACCTCAGGATAGAAGTCCCGAGGTTGAGACAGGGAAACAAATAAAAAGATGTAAGCATAGATGCCATTAAATTTATTGCAGAGTTAGAGATCATGATCACTGTTTCTGGTTTCTGGTTCCGGCAGACCCAACTAAAGCAGCATAATTGTGGGTTGGAGGATAAATTAGGTGTATGTCTGGCTAAATAGATGAGTCTTTAGTCTAGACTTAAACTGAGAGAGTGTGTCTGCATCTCGAACAGTGTTAGGGAGACTATTCCATAGTTTAGGAGCCAAATATGAAAGGGATCTACCTCCTTTTGTGGATTTTGATATTCTAGGAACTATTAACAGGCCAGAATTTTGAGATCTTAATGAACGTGTTGGAATATAGCGTGGTAGAAGATCACTTAAGTACTGCGGAGCTAGACCATTCAAAGCTTTGTACATAGTTAACAGAATGTTCAAATTAATACGGAATTGAACAGGTAGCCAATGTAACGATGATAAAATGGGGCTAATATGATCATATTTCTTGGTTCTCTTCAGCACTCTGGCTGCTGCATTTTGAACCAATTGAAGTTTATTTATTGATCTTGCTGGACATCCTCCCAGTAATGCATTACAATAATCTAGTCTTGAGGTCATGAACGCATTAATTCGTTTTTCGGCATCAGCAACAAAGAGCACGCCTTAATTTAGCAATATTTCTTAGGTGGAAGAATGCTGTTCTACAAACATTTGTAATTTGATTTTCAAAGGACAGATTGGTATCAAATATAACACGTAAGTTCTTCGCTGTTGAAGATGATGTAACAGTACATCCATCTAGAGTCAAATTATATTTTAGCGGCTTATTTTTGAGTTTTTTGGTCCAATAATTAGAACCTCTGTTTTGTCAGAATTGAGTAGAAGGAAATTTCTGGCCATCCAATCTTTTCTTACATTGATACACTCTTTAAAACTTTTACAGAGGCTCCTGGGGCATATGGCATCCTCCGCGGTGGTCGCGCTGCTGGGGTTGATGCATATGACAATCTGAAAAATCCAAGATGGCAGCTGCTACGTATATCATTGTTTTTGTCTCCTGTAGTTTTAATTAGACTTGGCGTTCTGTGCATTTTTGAGTCTTACTTTTGCAGTGGTGAATTTATAGATATATTTCAGCACACCTCAGGTATAGTTTATGATATTAAATTTATTTTAAAAAGACCATATCCACCACGTTGTTAAACTCAAGCTCTCCAAACCTTACTTGAGTTTGTCCGTGGCCTGACGGAGCACTTATATAACGGATCAGCGCCTGGGCATGCCTGCACGGGTTGGCAGTCCTTCTTATGAATGATCCAAGTTCTATCGCTGTTTTTCGGATGTGACCTTGGATCGGGCCTATTGTTCTGTTGGCGTTGCGGTGCTTCGGTGAACCTCGTGGGAGTTTTTCCGAGGATAGCTGTTGGCGATCATCACCAGCCCGGCCGGTTAATCTCACAGAGTCGGACGAGCGTGGTGGATTGCGGCGTGCATTCCTTGGAGATTTGAGACCTCATTTTAACTTCTGTGGCTGCATATGGACTGTAGATTGACAATGCTGTACATAACTTCTGATCGAGTGGCTCTGATGGCTTTACTCTTTTTGATATCCAACCTGGAAAACTTCAGCTACAGGTATGATTCGTATTATGACACCTCTGCAGTTTTAAAAAGGATAAACTGTTCTGATGTTGGAGTATACACAAACATTCATGTTTTTAGAGAGTGTCGACTGAAGCTGATATTTTCAAATGTTGTGTATGAGGACTCTACAAAGTCGGCTCATGCAGAGAAAGAAATCAGCATTGTCAACCATTCTACATGTTTGACTCCATCGGTTAAAGGGGTCATATAATGCCATTTTTGTACAAGTTAATATGAATCTTTAGGGTCTAAATGAAAACTTTGTAATATACTTTTATTAAAAATTCTCATTAGTATTTTAAGAAAACACTAATTTTACCTGCTCAAAAACAGCTCTGTTTTCAGCACGCCTTTTCAGAGCATATGACTTTAAATGATAATGAGCTTTGGTCACCCCGCCTCTCCATTGCTTAAACGAAAGCAAAAATAAGTGATCAGATAACATCAATTAGAGTATTAATAGTCTTGAATCATATGCATTTGCAAGATGTAAACAGTATTTTGCCAGTATTGTGTTACCATTCATATTCATGCAGTTATAACTGTGTTTTTGACATTACTTCTTAATCAGTAACATACAAGTAAACCAGGTGTAACTTAGTGTTACCATGTTAACTGTAACACCTGCGTACACAGTTTTTAATAACACAATAACCATAACGCGTTGTTCATTATAAACGTGGGATTATGAATTATATTGAGAACGTCGTAACGTTATGGAAAACATGCCGTAATGTACCCTGAGTGTAAACATTCATTCATTGTGAAGCGTGCAAGCGATTTGCAAAGATTAATATAAAGGTTAATAAAACGTTACACTTACTTCTTCTGGAGGTGCAGAGTGAATATAAATAGTTGGTACCGAATCTTTTTTCAGCAGCAGCTTCTTAGCAAAACCAGCTTTATACTGACCCTCGTTTATAAAGCAGTCTGGTGAAAAATGATTCGTGCAAACATGAACGCATTGACGTTGCTCGTGGGGAATATTCCCATCGTAAACAAAACTCAGCCACTGCGTCTTCAGCGGTTCAGATTAGGAACATCAAAATGACTGCTGTGTTCGTTATTACACCGAAGAACAGAACACCACAATCGCTTAGGCGCCATTCTGCTCCAGTGTATCAACAATGATGACGGACTATGATTGACAGCTCGCTCACGAGCGACGGCGGGTCTGTGTTGAAACACTGCTGTCAATCAACAATCCTGGGAGGGGCGTCCGACCGTGTGACGTCACACGGTCGAACGGCTCGATTTGAGGCAGGGGAAAATATATAAGGAGATTAAAACAAAAACACTGGATGGATGTTTATCATAATAGGATGGTTGTGTACAGACACAGCCAACACACATTTCAGTACAATCAACTTGAAAAAGTGCATGTACCATTATATGACCCCTTTAATGAAAGTAAAACAGTGCGACGACGGAGTTTTATAATTGTTATGTTGTTGATATCTGGGAATGTTTTACCAAATCCTGGACCTTATAATGATAATACCTTAAATTTTAATGTTCCCGCTGATTTTAAGTCCAGGTCGGGTTTGGGTTTTATTCATATTTGTCACGAATGAAGCTAGGAAGCAAGTTGTAAGTGACAATAAGTTTATTGACAGTCAAAATGTGAAGATTGGGGAAAAGTCCGGGGTGAAGGTTTAGTAACGCAGGGGCTCCAATGGTCAGATGAATGGGGTGAGAAGAGTGATGAGGAGTGCTGAACAAACGCGACGAATCCGGGTAACAGCCAACTGAACACGAAACAGGGACAACGAGGGAACTGGACTGGAACTCAGAGGGATCAACACAACCGGACATTACAAACAAACGATCTGACAAGGAGATGAGAAAGTGGTGAGTATTTAAAGGGAATTGAAATGAGTAACAGCTGGTGAAGAGGAGTGATTGCGGCTGAGCGCTGATCACGGTAAAGAGTCGTCACACCCACACATCCACGCACACACACGCAAGTAATAAACAAAGCACGAGACAAGGAAGAGACATTGGATTTAAAAGCCGTGACAATATTAATGTGAGAAGCTTGATTCCTAAGTTGGATATAGTGCGTATTTGGGTAAAAAATACCAATGCTGACATCATATCTGAAACATTTAATAAAACCGTTTCGGATAAAGCTATTGGTATCGATGGCTATATTGTCTATAGGGCCGATAGGCCAAAACGAGGGGGAGGGGGAGAGCAGCAATTTATGTCAAGGATAGATTTGAAGCTACCTTATTAATTTCTAAATCAGTGGTAAAACAATATGAATTAGTAGCTTTAAACCTCCCGGTTTCTAAATCCGTACATCTCTCAGTAATTGGTTGCTATAGACCTCCCTCAGCTAATAAGGATGCCTCTGATGCACACAGTGACCTCACTGAATTATAAGGAGCTTGTTCTCCTGGGTGATTTTAATGTGAATTGGTTGCAATCAGCCTCTGATGGGCTTAAATTAATACTCTTAACCTTTCTCAGCTAGTTGAGACACCTACTAGACCAAATTTGAAGAACTATAAAAAGTCAACATTAATTGATCTTATTCTTACAAATGTTCCACACAAATATTCATTGGCTTCTGTATATGCAAATGATGTTGGTGATCATTGTGTCATTGCCACAGTTAGAGATAAAAAAAAAAAACCTAAGCAGAAATCACGTATTATTGTAAAAAGGTGTATGAAATATTTTAATGAGCAATGTTTTCTCCAAGACCTTGCTGTCTATGATTGGGATAGGATTTTCCTTATCCCTGATGTTCAGTTTGCCTGGCAAAATTTTTATGATGCTTTTATATCGGTTCTTAATAGGCACGCACCGTTTAAGAAACTTAGAGTGAAAGGGAGAGATAACCCTTGGTTTTCCTCAGGATTGTCTGTTCTTATACGTGAGAGGGATGCTGCTTGGGCAAAAGCTAGGCAATCTGACACAGATTCTGATTGGATTTGTTTTAGACAGCTTCGAAATAAATGTACAGTCGCCATTAGGAAAGCTAAAGCTGATTATTTTATTGCAAAAACTACAACAAATTTAAATAATCCTAAGATTTTTTGGCATAATATAAAGTATTTAGTAGGGAACAAAAAAAAATCGTCTGATCTTCCTTCATGTATAAATATAGATTCTACTAGCATATCTGATAAGGGGCAGATGCTTAATTGTTTTAACAAGCATTTTATTGTTTCTGGGTCCTTATTGGAGTCGCCAAGTCCTTTGCGCTCAAACTATGATTTTGTTAGTGCAGAGACTAGTTTTAAAAAAAGAGTAGTTCACTTTTGTACATATCAAGAGTTCTGATGTTCATAAGGCACTTAAATTGCTCGATATAAATAAATCACCAGGCCCTGATTGTGTGGAATCTATCTATCTGAAATTAGCAGCTGATATTATTTCAACACCTTTAACTTATATTTTTAATCTTTCACTAGATACTGGTGTTATTCCGGATATTTGGAAATCAGCTTTTGTTGTTCCATTATTAAAAGGGGGAGATCCCACCATACTAGATAATTATCGGCCAATTTCAAAGCTTTGTGTCCTATCAAAAATTTTAGAAAGTTTTATTAGTGACCAGTTGACCCATTATTTGAATGTAAACAAAGTTCTATCTGATAATCAATCAGGGTTTCGTAAAAAACATAGTACCACAACAGCCACTTTAAAAGTTTTAAATGACATTGTGGGAACAATGGATAAAGGAGATTATTGCGCTTCCCTTTTTATTGATTTATCAAAGGCTTTCGACACAGTTGATCATGAAATGTTGCTCCATAGACTAGAGAGTGTTGGTTTATCAAATCATGTTATTTTCTGGTTTAAAAATTATCTAAGTGATAGAACTCAATGTGTTAAGGCTGAAGGTAAAAATTTGCGACTACTGGAGATTGCAAAAGGTGTCCCTCAAGGATCTGTGTTGGGGCCTCTTTTATTTACTACCTACATAAACAGTCTGGATTATGATATTCAAGATACTAACTTCCATTTTTATGCAGATTACACTGTTATGTATTGTGGTGCTCCTTCTAAACGGCAAGCCTTGCTTAAGCTTCAAGTGGCTTTTGATGTCATTCAGTCACGGCTTCATACACTAAAACTTGCTCTGAATGTTGACAAAACCAAAATTATGTTATTTTCAAATTCGAAAAAGGTGGTAGACAATATTATTCCTATCCAGACTTTACAAGGTAATGTGGTTGAGTTAGTAAAAGAGTATAAATATCTTGGCATCATTATTGATGATACTTTGTCTTTTGGCTCTCACATAACTCAACTAAATAAAAAATTAAAAATAAAGTTTGGGTTTTATTTTAGAAACAAGTTTTGTTTTTCATTTAATGTAAGAAAGAGGTTAGTTTCTGCTACTTTTTTGCCTGTACTTGATTATGGTGATGTGGTGTATCAATTTGCTTCTTCTCATCTTCTCTCCTCTTTGGATGCCATCTATCATAGCGCTTTGAGATTTATTTCAGATTGTAAACCTTTAACTCATCGTTGTATTTTGTATAACAGAGTAGCCTGGCCCTCTCTGTCTATTAGAAGGAAAATGCACTATTACTTATTTATTTATAAGGCTATTCTGGGGTTGTTGCCTTCATATCTAGACTGCCTCATTCATAAGAAAAGTATTTTGAAATATTCCCTCCGGTCTGAAAATTGTTTTACCCTTTCTGTTCCACTTGTAAGAACTGAACTGGGAAAAAGGGCTTTTATGTATGCAGCTCCATTTGAATGGAATCGACTCCAAACAAAATTGAAATTACAAACTCTGGTGCCTATGGAACATTTCAAAACTATTATTCGGTCCATTGAAGAAGACTCAATGATGTGCAACTGTTTTATGTGTTGAAATTTTATATTTGTTTTTGATTTGTAATTTTGTGACTGTAACTGCTGTCCATTCTTGGCCAGGACACTCCTGTGAAAGAGATTTCTAATCTCAGAGAGATTATCCTGGTTAAATAAAAAAAAAATATATGAGACCGCTTCAGCACTGGCTTCAGACTCAAGTCCCGAGACGAGCATGGCGCCACGGCACGCACCGGGTAACAATCACCCCCGCTTGCCGCCAAACATTCAAACCCTGGACAGACCTCTGCTTTTTACGGGCAGGAGTGCCCCTGCAGCAGGTGTCCCGATGAGTCCTGGTCACAACCGACATTTCCAGATCGGGTTGGGGTGCAACGGGCACGCAGCCGCGGGCTGTCGGAAAGGGGCCCCACCGCGCTGGCACATCAACTGCCTAGAGTTGCTGATTGTTTTCTTTGCCCTGCAGAAGTTTCTCCCATTAGTTCGAGACAAACATGTCCTAGTCAGATCAGACAGCACCACCGCGGTGGCGAATTCCCCTGAGGAAAGACCTTCTTTCTTAGGGACGGGGCACGCTCTGGCATCCGCACCCAGACCTCTGGAACCTCCACGTCTGGCCCCTGGACGGGACGTGGAAGATCTAGCTGGTCTACCACCTGCCATCGTAGACACGATCAGCCAAGCCAGATCCCCCTCTACCAGGCAACTTACGCCCAGAAATAGCGCTCTTTTGCGAATTGGTGTTCTTCCCGGGCTGAAGACCCACAGAGGTGCGCAGTTATCTATCTATTTATCTATCTATCTATCTATGAAGTATTTATACTATATATATATTTTGACAAGTTTCTGTTAGCTTTAATAAATAAACGATTGTTCTGTAAACAACTTCTTTTTTTTTTTTTTTTGCTAATTTTTTTCATTTTGCAGAATTCATCTCCTATATGAAAACAAAATAACAAGAATTAGGTACACAAGTATTTCCCCAACCAATTCTGATAAGCCACAAGTTTTTGTTCCAGCTCTAATCCTGCTCAGATGATCCAACATATGACATTACGCTGATTGGTGATAGGAAATATGGCTACCTATATGACAGTCTGCAACACTAGGTAACATTATCTTACAGATGGAATCCAGCAAACGTCCAGCTCCCAGCACAACAGGACTCCTACGCCCCAAAACAAAAAACATTTATGTACTGAATTCAGTCTGACCAAGTGGGAACGTGATTGTAGTCGAGCGAAAACTAGAGTGAACATCGGCAGGGTATTTGATTCCTGGAGGGACCTTCGGTTCAAAACCAAACCCTTAATTGGCTTTCTTCTTATTGGACAGTTAAGCTTACATAACTGCAAAGCATGTGAAATATAGTGCCATAAGAATTGATCTGTGTAATTATGTTAACTGATAAGTAGTTTTCAAAAGGCAAGCTAGTTAGTGTCATAGGGCCTATGTTTTAAATGTAATTTTTGGATGTTACACATACTACCGTAATTGTAAATATTACTTATTTATTTTCATGTATTATAAAAAAAATTCAGCTATCACAAGAAAACAGCCACAGCAATGGCAAGTCAGGGCCTTACAACATCAACACCAAGAAAGCAACCAGGTTTGCTCTGCCATCCAGCATCAACAAGCGGAGATGATTCTGATCAGAAAGTTTGTTTTAAATCTCTTTTGTGTATGAATATTTGCCAATGTCAACATTACCATTATCCAAATACAACACTGTGTGGTATTATAATATCAGATCACACGCACGCATATGCCTATGTTTAACCTTGCTGCACACACATAGTAATTTAGTGACACTGTATTGTTATGTGTAAAGTGATGACTTTGGAGTGGCAGAAGTTGGACCACTATCAGAGGAACATGGTTTAGAGGCTTTGGAAGAAAGGTACGTGATTCCTTATTATAACGCCTAGAAATTACCACAATATGTCCACTATGAATCTTAGAGGCTTTGGAAGAAAGGTACGTGATTCCTTATTATAACGCCTAGAAATTACCACAATATGTCCACTATGAATCTCATTCGGTGCTTCTACATTGTGTAATTGTTTTTATTTATTATACAGTATGAACTCAGACTTGTTTTTTGGTAACCTAAACAGCTCCTGCTCTTCCCCTCCCCCGGACTCTGCCTCTTTCCCTGCCCCGCACTCCACATTTCCTGCACCTCTGCCACGACCCCTTCCTCTTGCCCTTCCTCTTCCTCTATCATCACTGTCACTGCTTTCATCTGTTGGAGCTGCATATATTTCTGAAATATTATGAAACTGATTTTTATATATATATATATATATATATATATATATATATATATATATAACATACAGTATCAAATTTTGTAGTAAAACTAATCATAACTGTAATTTTAATTCTGCGACCTCATCTGTTAGCATTATGTCGGTGAATCACATTCAGTCTCTTTGCACATTACGTCACGAGCGCGAGCACGAGCAACAGGTAGCTTGCTGCAGTTCACTTAACAGCCACAAGTGTCATTAATAACAAGGGTTTCTGAATCTTACATACTGCAACTTTAACTGTTAGCCTATAATTGTGATAATAAACTCACATCACATGAGCAAGTCTCCGTCTTTATGTGAAACTTCACTTGTCACAGACACATGAAGACACGTCGACCCGATATCATGTTGAACTTGGTATTATGGACACGTCTGGATTTTGTTCCACATCTTTTCGGATGTTCTACGTAAGTGTCACCACATGAGATGGCAGAATATTTCTATGAATAGACAGAGGCAGAGCTATGTGGCTTTATAATAGATTTTCGAGTGAAAGGGGCACATTTTGAGTGTGCACAAGCAAAAGCATTGAGATTTCATAGAGCAGCATATATTTGAGGGCGCAAGTCCAGTTTTGTGCAAGAGCAAATGAAATCCGGGTGCGAACGTGAAGATTTGCTGAGTTATGGTTTGTTAAACTAGAATATTGTCGGTAAACTTTTTTTCACAAAACATTTTTGTGGTGTTTATTAATCTTTTGATTTTGCTTGATGAATTTATTATCATTCTCCACAACTCCCCTGACATGCTCTGGTACCTCCCAGTTTGAAAACTGTGAGATTAAACCCCTGGACACAGATTATTAATTCTGTGCTGCCTTAATGTGCTTTTTAGAGCGTCAAAGTGTTATTATCCATTCACTTACATTGTATGGACCTACAGAGCTGAGATATTCTAAAAATCTCAATTTGTGTTCAGCAGAAGAAAGAAAGACATACACATCTGAGATGGCATGAGGGTGAGGAAATGATCAATTCATTTTTCCTTTAACGTTTGCAATATATCTAATAATGCAATTGCATATTTAATTGCATTTATGAAGTACCTAAGTCCCAGACAAGAAAAGCTTGTAACTGGTAATCATAACTGGTAATCAGAAGGATGCTGGTTCAAGCCCCACAGCCACCACCATTGTGTCCTTGAGCAAGGCACTTAACTCCAGGTTGCTCCGGGGGGATTGTCCCTGTAATAAGTGCTCTGTAAGTTGCTTTGGATAAAAGTGTCTGCCAAATGCATAGATGTAAATGTATGCACACAAACAAAAAGCTCCTTCCCTATCTGGTAGCTCTCTGTTTGGTTCAGCCCACTAGAGAGCTTGCTGTAAATTGGAGTACTTGTCTAAACTGATTCCTAATTTTAAAGATGCTCAACAGATTCTTAATACACTGTCTGTGGTTTTTGTAGAGTTGTGGAGGATTGCATTGTGCTGACACAAAAAACTGGCGGGAGATGGTTTCTTCTTTTCACTACACATATACGACCATACAACCTACAAACACAAATAAATGGTTATTAATCAACAGTTCCGTCAGGACCATTTCATCAAATAAATAGTAAGTTGTATACTTTATTGGCATGTGGACATGTAAGTAGGCCAAACAGTTGGAGTGATAAAAGGAAGTGACGTACTGTACAAAACGTTGATGCATAATCCAAAAATATTTACAGTACAGGAGGAAACAAAAATAAATAAAAACTGCACAAAAAGAAAAGAGCAACAACTTGCTAATTTGGCTAAACCGAATGGACCAAGTTGGCAATACTGCTCAAGCCACAATCAGAGCTGAATGCATTCAGCCAGCAAGCCTATTTATAGGTTAAAGCCCCACCTACAGAGCATACCAATTTAACAGAAACAAACAAAAACGTTTGCAACAATCAAATGAAATAATTTAAACACTCAACACAACAAAACTTAAACTTCCCAAACAGTTTTTACCACAACCATTAACAGAAGAAAGTTTAACAACAAAATAAATGGTCAAAAACCACAGTTCATAAATTCTCCCCTGTGGCATCACACCAAAATGGTAGCTTCCACAGGAAGTGATGTGGCTGTTGCTTTATAAAGCAGTTTGTCCCAGATTATGGGTTTGGTTGTACAAAGTGTGAACTGGGAAGTTTAACTGCTACCAGGTTTGTGGAAAAGTTGTGGGAAAATAAAGGTTAGGCCAATGTTCTGGCATTTTGTTCTTTTAGAAATATAGTGACAAACTTAAGAAAACAAACTATAAAGAGTTGAAAACTCCACAGTAACAAACGTTAGACTGTACAAAATAAAAACTCCATAACACCTCCCTGGTGTACACGGATGTTAATTTAGCTGGCAATGTACAGTACAAGTGATATGGATGGATGCATGTTTGTAAGTCCAAGTTTATACAGTCAACAGGTTAACCTGTGACAGGACACATGAAACAATTGGTGTTGGCAGATGGCAGTATGGTTCTGTTCTGGTAGCAGGGTGAGCAGCAAATAACCCCCAATGATTTTTGTCTTTGAAAAAGGAATGTGTGTTTTTGGAATCATGCACTGAGATTGTTTTATTATGCTAAAATACTTTGCTGACCTGTAAGATAAATATGAATATGATGTCATAATGAGTCTAAGTTCAGAAAACTGAATGCCAGCAGGGACTAAAAGAAACTCTAGAACTGCAAACACCAACAGCTTTCAACATGTATGAACGTATCCTGGTATTTAAGCAGCACCACACATAACCAGATAAACAAAGCCATTAATTTTCTTACATATACTTTCAGGAAAATGCTATTGGATGAACACAAAAAGATTCAGAGAAGCTACTGAACTCAAGCAACCTGCATCCTGCTCACTGATCACAATACAGTAATACTTAAATACTAACCATTACAATGACCTGTGAGCATCTCGTTACATGTTATATTTGCCAGTGTTAACCAATAATGTGCTAATTACTGATATTTAATTACTGTCCTATGCAGATTTAATGAGAATGCTGATAACATTTGAATGAAAATCTTTGGATCTAACTCACCAGCAAACAAATTAATCCAAGACACATCCTTGTAAAATACGCCTGTAAACATGGTCTTTTCCTGTGACCTGTAATATCAATATAGTCACTGACATAAAATCTTAGTTATGAACAAATTAATTCTGATATTTTCCCTGGGGTACAATAATTATAGCCATACATTTGTCAAATGAAAGAAATAGAGAAATAAAAACGTTTTCCCAAAAATGAATATTATCTCACCCTCATGCCAACCAATATTTGAATGACTTATGAATATTTCAGCTATGTTGGTCCATATAATGCAAGTGAATGGGTACCAACATTTTGAAGCTCCAAAAAAACACATAAAGGCAGAAAAAAAGTAATAATAAGTGAAAGGATAGTATTTGTTTGAAAATCCCACCTGCTGCAGTGGTTAAAGGCCCCTATAAAACACATATTGTTTTTCTTATTAATGGAGGAAATACATTTGTTATGAAAAGAGTTCAAATTAGGCTCACATCTGATCAAAGCATAATGATGATTCAATTGTTTACTTGATATGAAATGTCAAATGTTTTAAATGAAAAATAAATTATGCAAGAAGTTGTTATAAAATAAGCATTGTGTTCATTTGTTTCTCAAAGCATCTTGCTATCTCAAAAGTATTCGCATAAGTTGACGTTGTGCCCGATAACTATTGCCTGACCTTATATGTACAATATATCAATATAACCCCCATGGGGGCACATTACCCCAAGTGATTAATTTTATTCCAACTAATTTGTGTCTAGAAAAAAGCAAGAGGTGTGCCTTTAGCCCCGTTATTCCCTAAAATTATGTGTGTTTGTATTCATGAAAGTATTTTAGCACACAAAAATATCAATAAGTATTTAGAACTAACTATGTTGTTCCTGAGTTTCAAGCTCCATTAGAGTTTTTGAGTGCATTGTAACTGTTAAAAAGGCTAATAATACATTTACTGATACTGACAAGAGACTTGTACTAGCAATCATCCAATGTTTCAGCACGCAGTTAGAGCTGTATCATAATAGATGCTCGACTCTGCCCAACTCCAGCAGGTGACATTAATTAGTGTTGGCGGAGTATGGCTCAGTATGGCTCAGTATGGAGTGTGTGCAAACCAAACGGACTATTAAGTAAGTGGATTTATACACTTAAAGCTTATTTCAGATAATGGTTTAGAAATTAGGTATACCAGTATAGACCTTCTATGCATGATTTTTGTTGATGTTGTCCAATATATTGATGATCAACTGATATATGGGCATTCTGAATTTATATCATGCTTGACATGTTATATTAGTTTGTTAAATGGACACTTTATACAAGGAAATTAGTCGTGCATCCAGATTGTGTTTGTGCATTTATCTGTGAATGCTGATTATTGCTTATGGAAGTGCTCATGCTATATGAACCATGTGTATCAATTTAGTTTATTCTAATCTTGTGTTATTTCATTATTGTTAATAATTTTTATTTATATGCCCCTTTTAGACCACACACAAATATACACCTTTGTGCTGTAGGGAATTTACATATATAATTTAGATATGTGGAGTATTTTGCATGCATGCTAAATTTAGGGTCTCAAAATATGTGAGCAATTGACTAGATTAAACTGTCCTTATCTTACCTTATTAGGTAATTAAATGTATAATGGAATTAGTTTTGTTCGACGACCATTATAAATTAGATAAATAACAAATAACTAGATTATTTGTCTTAACAGATTCTCCACCATTGAAATCTTAATACAATGTCTACCTGTATCGGCTCACAATTTCTATTGTAAGGAATTCGATTTAATAAGTGGAGTGATATTATTCTCATTGCTTATTGAAAATAATATCACATGTATTTAGGTACAGCTTAGAAGCAAAATCTTTCAGAAAAAGGGATATTATTTATCAAAATACACCACAGTCAAGTCATCTTTGAACACAGATTAGATTTACAGTATGTGTAGAATAATAATAAAGTTTGTCTAACACACACACTGGGATACAAACAAAAGACTTGTGTAGAATAGTATACATAATATATATATATACATACATACATACATACATACATGAGACAGGTTTGGTGAAAAGTGACAGAATGTGAAATATCTGATCAGTACAGTGAAGATGAACTCTACGGAGTTTGTTGACAATACCTTAAGAACCATTTCATCCTTTGAGTCTACATCGATTTTTCATCGATCGGATTACCCAAAATATTTAATCAATTCACCAGCACTTTGAGCACAATATTGGAGATGTTACTTGCGTGTCCTGGTGTACTTTATGTTGCTCGGTTCTTGGTCGAAAGTTCATTCCGTCAATGTTTTGACTTCTTTATGATCGAGTTTATTGACTGTATGAATTAGTTTGGCTGTGAAGCGAGACCTTCTCACTACATCTCGGGACGTTGATTCCCAAGGTCCGTGGATATCACATGGCATGAGTTTGGTTCCGACGAGATGCAGTGCAGATAATATATTGCACATATCTTTGATGGAAACATGAATATGATGTACTACTGCAACAAAATCAGTGAAAAATGTGTTCATATCATGTTTCTATTTTCAGAATTATGTTTTATGGATTAATTTAGGCTATTGGAGAGTAGAATGCACCAGTGAGAAAGGAGACAGAGAAATACAACAAGTGGACTGAGGACAGGATGAATGGAGCCAATGAAGAGTACAGGGAGATGGTGGAAGCAGGGAACACACCCAGAACTTCTTAACCCTCTGGGGTCTGAGGGTATTTTGGGCCCTGGAGAAGTTTTGACATGACATTTGTGCTTTTTTCAGTTTCTTAAAACATATTAATGGCTAAAGTCTGATAACACTGTATTCAGCACAAACTGGGCTACAATAATATGTGAGCAACATGTGTGTACAGGTTTGTATTTTTGAGAAAATAACGTTTATGCATGGTTTTTTTTTTTAAACAAAAATTTTAAGTCATTGAAATAAGGCCATATAACACATACTCAACATTTGTCCACAAGACTTTTGAGAACTGGATCTTGTAGCCTAGAGGTTTTGCTACAAAATGATGTGTAAGCCCCTTTATCGGTCCAAACCATGAACAAAGGGAATTTTGGGAGTGGTTGGGTTTGGAAGTCCTGGGGACATACCTCATTAACATACAAGCAGGGATGGGGACAGACCTCCAGAATTATAAAGCATTTGGCAAAGACCTTATAACTTTGTTGCCATTAAGTTTTACAAACCTGGGAATAAGAGCACTATACCAGACGCACTGAGACATTTTAAATGATGTTTAAATGATGTTGTTTGTCTTATCATCATGTATTGATGAATTACTCAACCTTTTCTTGTGTCAGTTAAGTTCTTCAGAGTTTCATATTTACATGGTCATTTAAGAAGTTGTTCAGTTGTATATGCATAACCAGGGAGAACTTCACCTAACTGAGGTCTGCCCAGAAGACTACCACTGGAGGTGGCAGAGAATTCTTCTAAGAGTCAGATCATCAGTAAAGGGAAGGTGCAACCAGAAGCAGATGTTTCTCCATGATGGAATGACATGTCCACTGAACAAGCCACAAAAGCCTTGATGGACTCTAACCTCAACCAGACACAGTGTTGCGACTTCAGATGCCTCATCAGATCCATACGGACATCAACCGACATGGCACTGGCTCTCAGCCCTTCGCAACTGCACACACTTCAGCGACTTAGAAACTAATATACAATGACCCCACAGGGACTCTTCTGGAATTGTCCCCGGGGGTCAAGCGAAGGAAACTGTAAGGCAGGGTGCCAATGTGTTTGCATTCAAAGGCAAAGAGCAAATGTATGATCTTTGAGAAAATCAACAGATGAACCTTCTCACAATTAGCAACTATTCCTGAGGCACCACACCCCACTGAGCAAAGACTGCAAAATCACACCTAGTTGTTGCCCTTCCACATTTGTCCCATTCTCTCCCCTCTCCTCCTCATCCATTCCCCTTCAGCCCAGAATCACCTCAAACTCACCTAAGATCTGTATGTAACAAAAGTCTATAGCTGATGTATACAAATAATGTAACTAGTGTAACATGGTTGGTATCATTTAAAGTCTCTCAGTGCGCCTGGTAAACTGGTCTCATCCTCCCAGCCATACTGAAAAGCTAAAAGAAGTTATAAAATATGTGAAATGTGGTGTGCCCCTTAAAGGTGTGCCCTCCCCCAGATCCTCCATACCTCCTGTATGTAAATCTACAGGAACCCCCTCAACAGGGGACCAAAATCTAATTATAATGACAGACACCACCATTTGGTAAGCATATTGAATTATCTGGGTATTTAAGGAGATGCGACACATTGCTCAGGGTTCTCTGTAGTCAGAGGAGCCCACACATTTTACTGTGTTTATATCAGGTGATTGCAATTCAAATTTCTTATGTTTTGATAAAATGTCTAACTTTGACTTATCACTGCCTAATTGGAATTGATGAATGTATTATGTTACCTGGTCAATAAATTGTCAACATTTGATTTGATTCTGACTGACTCTGACATTGTGTTTCCCAAACAGATTAAACGATTCGTATGTTACCGCAAGTCTGCGTCAGATTAGTGACGACTAATATTTGGCATCGATTCAAGTGTACTTGGTTTGCAAAGACAGAAAGGAAATATCCGTTTAGAACAGCAAATGCTGCTTGACCAATCTAAATTCGGGTGTGTCTTACCTCTGTTTTGATTTGATGTTTCTCCAGATAAGTGTACGTGGGAAACCACGCATGGCCAATACAAAGCTATTACAAGAGAAGTTATGTTGGTCAACTTACATCTTTAATAGTGGCTGTGACCTCTACTGAAGAAAACGTTAAGTTACATTCAAGTGTATGCAATTCCATGGGCTATACTGAAGTATCTTTGATTGTGTGAACTTGAACGTGACCGATCTCAGGTATATAGCAATTACCTCTGTTTGATGATCCAATACTGGCCGCTTGTGATCGTGAGACCCGCGGTGTAGAGAAACACGTGAGGACCTCAAAGCGACATAGTTTCTTAATCTAAACGGGTAAAATATAATTAAAGGAGTTAAAAAGAATAATCAAACATTCGCTCACTTTTAATGATACTCAGATATCATTAAAAACCTTTTTCATTTATGGAGGCAGATGAAATAATGAGATAATACATAAGAGAAAATGTATTTCATTTAATCTTGTTGTGTACAAGGAAAGACAGTAACGCGCAGAGACCTTCACCAGTATTATTGGAGACCGCCATTGGACCGATAAACAGGCTTACAGTTATAAGTAATTTCCACCTCAGTATGCTGTTAAACCATACATCATTTGAGATGTGTTCATATGTTCAGGACTTTCTGGGGGGTAAAAATGGTTCGAGTTGCTTTGAGCCAATATTTCAAAATATGCATGCAACTTTCCAGTGACTGAGATTTTTGACTTTGGAGTTTGAGGATTCTTCTATGAATATAACTTTGGTAATCTATGACTGTCATCATTTACTCGCCTTGTGTTGTTTCAAACCCCTATGTCTGTCTTTCTGCAGTGGAACAAAAAGGAGATGTTGAGCAGAATGTGAAAAACTTTAGCTGACAGCCTGTTACCATTCACTTTCATTGCATCTTTTCTCATACAATGGTAAAACGGTGGTGAATAGTGGCTGATTTTGAGACTTTATTAAAAACAAATAAAAAAATATAAACTCAGAGACTGCAGGTTCCTAAATAATATAAATATAAAAAACAGTGTTTATAATTGTGCCTGGATTGACAGAAACAAATAGTTGTTTTTATTATTATTATATAAGGGTTTTATCTCAGAAATATGATGTGTTGTTATTGTGGCTTTCTTTTCTCATTGCCTTTCCTCCAAACAGCTGCTCTCCCTGTTGAGCTTCATCATAAACAAGATCCAGGATTCTCGGAAATCACATGACCATGTGGATTTTGCCAATTTTTTTTTACATTTTTTGTGAGATAAAATTCAGAGGGTCAGTATAAAGTGGGACATTCCCTCCATAGTAGAGTGCTCTCAGTTAGTCCTCTTCGTAAGAGATAATGTTAAAGCTGTTCTTAATGAACTAAAGACATATCAAAACAGCAAGATGTTCTACCCTCAGTTTTTTGTGGTTTTAGTTCTTTTCGTAGTGGATGCACAGAAACCTACGTAAGTACTGGACTTATTGACGGACAATATGAAATATGAAACGGACAATAAAATACTGTTTATGTTTGCTAAGTACTTTATCAATGTATTACTTTTTTGCTTATCCCATTGTTTCATCCAGTGTCTGTGCTTTTGTGTTTTTTGCATATATACCACAGATGTCTTATTTTTGCTCCAAATTTAATTCACGTGGGAGTTGAAGAGACTGTGAGTGTTCAGCTTCATCAAGCAACTGCAGCAACCAGGATGCAGTTGTACTTTGAAGATCAAATCTCTAAAAAAATAGTCTCAGAAGAGAAATTTATAACCCTTAATGAGGACAATGACTATCAGGCTGTTGTTGAACTTAAGGCAAGTCTGTGCATTGCAGATTTTCAAAGCAAAAAGTGTTTTCTATATTCCTCCAAACTCTCACATCATGTTTTCTAATCCATGTAGGTTGACCCTAGCCTGTATGGAAGTACAAAAATACCATCTTATGTTCAGCTTGCAGCTAAAAGCAATGTCTTTAAGCATGATATCAAAAGGGCTAACATCTTTTTGTCAACAAAAATGGGTTACATTTTCATCCAAACAGACAAGCCGATCTATAATCCAGGAGAAAAAGGTAGGGCTATTTTGTCTCCCTGTTCATTCGAAAGCTTACACTCATTTAAATATACTTCTATTAAATTCCATGTTGCCACTGTAGTTTGGTATATTTTTAATTTGTGTATGTTTTTAGTCAATTATAGAATCTTCACACTAGACAACTTCATGCTACCCATTAGTAATGCGATTCATGTTCAAATATCTGTAAGTTTCTGGATATTGTGTATGACAAAATGCAAATTATATTAATATTTATAATATTAGGAATGAGAAGGGGAAAATTGTATAAATGTAATTTTTTTTACAGAACTGCAAAGGCTTGATTGTTTACAATCATATTTTGTTTTCTGAACAAATCCTGGAAAAAAGTATCACTATTCCTGATGTGGAGCTGTAAGTTTAATACACAATGTTGAATGCATTGATATATATACAATACATATACCCAGTGCCGGTCCTAGCCTTTTGGGGGCCTGAAGCAAAATTTAGTGTGGGGGCCCCTGTTAGTATGTTTGTAACACTACTTATAATGTTTTTTGACAGTGTGGGCATCTTGCTTAGTTCGCATTTTGTGAGGATCGGCACTGCCTATTCTGTACCATATTTAAATGTATTGTATACATATATTGTTTACTGCATTTCATTGGCTATGTACTTGTATTTTGCACAATAACAATAAAGTTGAATCTAATCTAATATACAGTTTTGTACAATTGACAATTTAAGACAACATTTCTGTAATTAAAGCATGAGGACAGCTATGCTGCAACTGAATACTTATAAGTTATGTTTCATTTATAAATATTTTAGCACAGGCCACTGGAAAATCAGTGTGTCATTCTCAGTGAGCCCTGAGTCTAAAACAACGCTGGAATTTGAGATAAAAGAATATGGTAAGTTCTAAGACAATGCAGCGATCTGTAATCAACAGCACTTTGTAAAGAGATAATGTGCTTTCAGTTTTGGTGCATAGTAGAATTATTAGGTTTATTCCAGTATAAATATCCTCAGCAACTGAAATCTTCAGTTATCGAATCAGTCACCTTAGCCCTCAAAAATGTCTTTTCATTCTTTATAGTTTTGCCCTCATTTGAGGTTAAGATCGAGGCACCACAACCATACCATACTTTGAAGAGTGAGTCCTTTCCATTCAGTATCTCTGCCAGGTATGTATACTATTTTGTCAAATGCTAATATGGGCCACTGTTAGCAGCTCTTCTGTGTAACTCATTAGCTCTTTGTGCCCGCAGATATACTTATGGGAAGGGGGTCAATGGCATAGCAAATATTCGATTTGGACTTATTGATGGAAAGGGTGTAAGGACATATCTTCCTGGAATTGAAAAGCAGATGGCAGTAAGTTAATCATTTGAAGTAAAAAAAAAAAAAAAAAAAAACATGTTAAAATAAAATTAGTTCAAGTAAAAAAAGAAATATATGGTAAACAAAAAACTCATAAATTATAAATGTCAGGATGCCAAATGTAAAAAAAAAACTCACACAAAAAAAAAACAATATAGGCCTACTTGTCAATATGTGATTTGGATTATGTGATGTGTGTTGTATTCTGTTATTTAGGTTGAGGAGGGAACTGCAAAAATTGAATTAAGGACTGAGGAGTTACAGAACGCATCAGAAATTAACAGCATACACCACATAGAGGGATATTATCTTTACATTGCTGTCACAGTATTGGAAAAAGCAAGTGAGTCTTCAAAAGAAGAAGAAAAGTAGCATAACAAGTCTTTTCATACATTTAATATCACTTGTACACTTTTTATTTCAAGTTTCATCTTTTAAAGATCGTAAATTACTATCACCAGATGGTCATTTTAAACATTAATACATGATTGTAAATTCTGTCAAAATGACTGTTTGTCTTTTTTAATGCAGGTGGGAATCTGGAGGATGCAGAGAGTTCTTCTGTGAAGATTGTGACTTCACCTTATGTAATTGATCTGTCGAAGACCAAGCAATATTTCACCCCAGGTGGCATGTTTTCCATTTTGGTATGTATGTGACCTAAAGCATTCCCGAACTAATTTTTGGAGACTGGGGCACTATAAGAACACACCAGGTGTAACAAGTAATTTATGTTGCTCAACTGTTAGAGCATGGCACTATCAATGCCAAGATCACAGGTTTTATTCCCAGGGAACACACAAAATTGAAAATTATTCAATGTATATCTTGTATATTATTCATAATTGAAAATTATTCAATGTATATCTTGTATAAAAGCATCTGCCAAATGCATAAATGTAAATGTAAAGTGATGAATCATCTGCAACAAGTCTATGACTAGGATTATTTTTTTGTTAGTGATCACACCTGCACACACAAACAAATTAAATGCATTTGTAATTACTTCTTGCATTTTTCTACAGGCTACCTCTACGTATCCAGATGGCAACAGAGTCCCTCACCTGAAATTTAAAGCTACTGTTAAAATGAATGTAGAAGGATCAACAGATACAATTATGAATGGAGAAGGCTTTGGGAATAATATGGGAGATGTAGTCATGTCCTTTCAAATACCTCTGCTGGCCAGGAAATTATCCATAACGGTACACTTTTACCAGAACCGTATATTTCCATCATAGGCTAACTTCCAAAATAAAATCTGTTTTGGAAGTCCAAATGAATGGGACAAAATATATAATTACCTAGTTTTGAATCAGCTTCATGTGTTCATGTGACTCTGAACTTTGGCAGGTATTTGCTGAAGGGAGTCACCAGTTGGTCATTCGCAGTGATGCAAAGATGACAGCCCAAGCAGTGAAGGATGAAGAAGGCCAATATCTTAGTTTGGAAGTGGAGCATCAGATCTTACAGCCCGGTCAAGACCTAAAAGCTACATTACGGGACATTACACCACCAAATGCAGCAAAACCCACTTTCATTTATTTCATGGTAGGAACATACAGTATATCAATTTACAGTTTTAAGATAGCGTTGTATGCTACTATTGGATGTTGTTTTCGGTTATCTTTATTGCCTTCCAACATGAGATTTATAAGTCTTCTTAACAGGTTCTGAGTAAGGGAAGAATCCTGCAGATGAGGAGGGTGCAAAGAACTCAAAACACAACTATCAGTGTGCCTTTCACTGTGGATCTGGTTCCTTCTTTTCGAATTGTCGCTTACTACTTTATAGACGGTCTTCAAAAAATAGCATCTGACTCTGTTTGGGTCGATGTGAAAGATGTCTGCAAAGGGAAGGTACGGTTGAGTTGAAATATCATCTAGCATTACAATAGATTTTGTTTTATTCTTATAAATTATTATTTTAGGCTGTTAGAATGTGAAGTTTAGGGTTTTCACTCAAGGCAAAATGTATGTTAATGTCCTTTTGGTGTGTAGGTAGAAATTGTACCATTTCCTGATCTAAAACCGGCAAGCCAGTTTGAGGTGATGGTCAAAACAGATCCCAACAGCAAGGTGGCTCTTGCTGCAGTGGACTCAGCAGTTTATATTCTGAACAAAAACAAATTGAGTCCTCAAAAGGTAACACATTTAGCAAAAATCAGCTTCATTCTTAAAGACCCCATGTAATCAAAATTGGAGGATTGTGGCTTTTAGTTAGAAAGACCAGCTTAACCAGCAAGCAATTCCCATGTTGGCTTTGGCTGGTTTATCATGGTTAATGCTGGTTTGGTGCTGGTCTAGGGGGACTAGTAAATCTGGTTGTCTAGCATTGTCTTTCTGAATAAGCTGGTTATGCTAGTTTAAAAGCCTGGTGGAAACCAGTGTCAGAAATCAGCTTTTACATTAAAGGGCAAACTTTGCACAGTGAATATGGGTTTTCTGGTACATTTGTACTTTTTTGAGGGCAGTTATTTTCTAATAACATAAAACAATTTGTGTCCTATTCGTTTATGTCATGTACTTCAATTTATTAATACATATTATCAAAGAGAATTTATTACCTCTTACACATAACATTAAATCACATCTACTCATATTTAATGAGATATGTAACTAAGACTATAATAGAATTTTAAGAAAAATAAAACGTGTAAAACAAAGTATTTTTTGCCCCATATTTTGAATTTCGGTGGCATTTTTGCCTCTAGCCTTCCTTCATTTCTGACCCTGGTGAGGATACCAGCTCACCACCTGCAAGTCATGCAGGAAAACTAGAACCCAAAACTCAACATAAGCTGGTGACATCCATGCTGGTCTTTCAGCAGGGATGCTAGTATCCTCCTAAAAGATGCTTATGTCAACTTTTGGGAGTGTACTTGTCTTTCTCTTCACGTAATCCCCTCCTACATCTTCATAGAAAAAGCAAGTTGCATGATTTCCAGTTGTAACATAAGCTTAGGGCTACTGGCTATTTTAAAAAAGGATGAGCCCTTCAATTTATCTCACCCCAACTTCCTGAATTCTGTAGGAAATATGTACCTTTTCAGTGCAAGTATGACTGCAGATAACGGAAATCATTTGGCCCCACCCACAGATGTTTGAGTACATGAACTCCTATGACCTGGCCTGCTCTATAGGTGGAGGAGAGGACTCCAGTTCTGTTCTGCAGAGAGCTGGGCTTACTTTCATTTGTAACTGTGCTCTGGAAACTCCTACAGCTTCTGGTAAATCCCTGCTGCCATCCTGTTTTGTGCACAGTTCAAAACCATGCAAGTTTGTTTCAATGATCTTGATACATTTATGTGATCCATCAATTTGATTTTACCTTTTTTTCAGCACATAAGTGTATCAGACCTAGACCTCGCAACAGGAGAGCAACAGACTATATTGCACAATACAATGCACTAGGTAAGATGCAAAATAACTTTGTAACTAGCTTTGATTATTGCGCTGAATGTTTTTTATGTAACAATTTTAATGTATTGTTATACAGTCAACAGCTTCAAGGACCAGGACAGAAAGTGCTGTTCTGATGGGGTAAGACCAAGCAGAATGCAGCTGTCCTGTGATGAACGTTTGAAAAAAGTGCAACAATCCCAGAGATGTCGTAACGCTTTTAAAAAATGTTGCGAAGCTGCGAATCTGAGGAGGAAGAAGGATAGATTGAATAAGATGAAAACCAGCCTTGGAAGAGGTACAATTTTCTTGCACAACTTCTCGGAAGGGTTTTCTTGGCTTTAGCCAGATTGATTGCACAATTCTAAAGTGAATTCAAGCAAATCAGTGAACAATTAAGTGTCAGAGTAACTTTATATGGATAATCTATAGATAATTAATTATTGAATGACTTAATTAAGCCTAGACTCAAGAAGCAGATTGAAGAGTTACTTTATATACATGTACAATGGAGATAAAAGATAATTGAATATATACTGTAATTATATAATATACTATATATTACAACAGAGCAATAAGTATTATGGAGACTGAGTGTTACACTCTCTCTCTCTCTCTCTCTCTCTCTGTAGTCACTGACAACATTGTGGAGGAAACTGTGATTAATGTGGATGCTATCTACCTACGTAGTTATTTCCCACAGTCATGGATGTGGACACTCACTGAATCCGATAACTCTGGCAATGTCAGGTAACATAACAATCACCATATTGTTTTTGTTGACATTATGTTCAGGCAATGTTTACATTTTATGACAATTAATTATTTGATTGTAAATATATTTTTTTATGACAGTGAATTAGATAATAAATATACATTTAGTCATTATAGTAATCTAATAGTGATAGTTAATAGTGATTTTCTACTAAAATTGTTTTATAAATGGTGAAAAAATATGCAAACCAGTTCAAGCTGGGTACGGTTACATAACACAATGCAGCGAACATGAGGAAAAGGTAGACCGAATGAGGAACCTATAGGTCAAAACCTTTTTTTAATAATAATATCTGTGTGAAGATATTTACAACTTTTTCTCATGGAAATCTTTTTTTTTTGTCCTGTATATACTACGTAGGCATCGTGCAATTGCTCCTGATTCCATAACTACCTGGTTGGTCCATGCTGTAGGCATCTCTCCCACCAAAGGTTGTCCATCTCAAATCTGCCTTGATTTTCAGTATTTTGGCCATTACTTTGTTGTTTAAATGCTGATCACTTTCCACCTGCCATTTCTTTTTGTTGCCAGGATTCTGCATTGCAGAGCCAAAGCCCCTAAAGGTCTTCCAGGATTTTTTTGTTTCTGTCAACCTCCCTTACTCTGTTAAGAGAAATGAGCAACTCCAGGTTAAAGCTGTGGTGTACAACTATAAACCAGAGAGTTTGAAGGTAAATGTATTGGTCTGTGTGTTCGCTCCCTCATCCAAATTAAGTTTACTAATTTAAGGACCTGTGTAGTTAATATGATATACATTTGAGACATTGGCATGTCTTGTGGTGTAATTAAAATGATTTTAAACAGCATTTTGCCAATTCTTTTATGGGTCATTAACCCAAGGTGATAAAAATTAGATACAAATAAAATTAAAAAAAAATCTAGTGTAAAACACACATATCAAGTTTGAAGAAATGTTATCTTTTGTGTCCAATTTGGTTTCATAAATTTTAAACACATTTAGCATTTTCTACAAATAATGGATTTAATGACTAAAATATTTCATGATGTAACCATGAAGCAAAAGGTATGTAAATACTTACCTTGCCCCTATACTGTACACAAGGGTGTACACAACCTAATTATTAATTTAAAAAAGTAAAATTTTGAGTAAAAAATATCAAGACGTTTTCTCAAGGTAACACCATATGACCTGCAAACAATATTTCATAAAAATATCAAAATATCAGTTTTTTTTTTTAAAGCTTCACACACAGTCATGACTCTTTAAAGGGGTCATCTCTGTTTTATTTTATTTATTAATCCTTTTCTTTTTTTGTCACATTACAACAAATCAGTTTTACAATATTAATAATATTTTTAAACAATTTTAACAATAAACACTGCTTAATTATTTTTAATAAATAATAATATAAGATTAACCTGCACTACTATTGCTCAGCATTTCAGCTTTTAATGATGCCTTGAAATGTTTTTTTCTTTACTGTCTCCGCATGGTTACCCCACATGAAAATATTTTTTCAAGCACCCCCAAAAATATCAAAATGACTTTGAACTCTGTAATTGAAAACATGTTCATCATAGAACAGGTGTAAATGTTTTTTCTGTTAATTTATTTTTGAATAACTGAATAGATCCGGACCAAAAAACTAGCATTGCTTCATTTACCCACATAACTCCTTTATGCATGCAGCTTTAATTAAATTTTATTATTGTTATTATTTTTTATCCTCTTTTCTCCCCAATTTAGCATGCCCTATTCCCACTACTTACTAAATCCTTGTAGTGGTGTGGTTACTCACCTCAATCCAGGTGGCAGAGGACAAGTCTCAGTTGCCTCCGCTTCTGAGATAGTCAATCCACGCAGCTTATCACGTGGATCACTGTGCATGACACTGTGGAGACTCACAGCATGTGGAGACTCATACTATTCTCCGCGATCCACGCACGACTTACCACGAGCCCCATTGAGAGTGAGAACCACTAATCGTGACCACGAAGAGGTTACCCCATGTGACTCTACCCTCCCTAGCAACCGGACCAAATTGGTTGCTTAGGAGACCTGACTGAAGTCACTGAGCACACCCTGGATTCGAACTTGCGACAACAGGGGTGGTATTCAGAGTCAATACTAGTTGAGCTACCCAGGCCCCCGCATGCAGCTTTTATTGATTAAAGAAAGTTGCGTCAACTTTCCACCTGTTCTCTCAAACCAGTAACTATGACATGTACCTGCAAAACATCAATAGTGAATGGCATAGAGTGATAAACAGAAAAGAAATAGCTTGTATCAGTGTACCATTTAGCAAAAATCTAGTTCCAATTGAAAGGTTGTAATTGTTTTGTTAATATTATGTGTATTAGGTGATGGTGATGATGGATAAAGCAGAAGGCTTGTGTACTGCTGGTGGGGATAAGGTGGAGCAAGAGGTCACAGTTCCAGGTAACTCCGCACTGTCTGTATATTTCACCGTGGTGCCGCTTGTTATCGGAAATATCCCCATTACTGTGCTGGCTTACGCCTCATCCACTGTTCAGGACAGAGTGCAAAAGGAACTACGTGTGGAGGTAAAGTGTTTGAAAGGACATTCAGCTTCTGCTGTGCTTCAATGTCGCATACAATACCTGAGATACTGAGGCTCTATAATTGGCTAAAACATCACTACAATGAACAGGAAACTGTCATGTCTGTTTGTAATCCTTCTTGTTTAGGGGGAAGGGGTTATTGTGGCCATTGACAAGGAATTCAACATTGAACCAAAAAGTAACAATCAAATATACAGTATAATCAATAATTCCATACTTTGATAAATTATTTCTGCAATAATCACTTTTGTCTTCTTTTGTTGTCTAATTCTCAGTAAGGAAATTAGAGATTGATATTCCAGCCCCGGCTGATGAGGTCCCATCTGGGCAGGACTCAAGCATCTCTGTGAGTTTTAAAGGTGAGGGCAGACTTAAAAAGTGCAGACACCTAAAGAGCTCATGAAAGCAAAAAAAAAAGCTCTGTATTGCTTACAAGCTGTAAAGTGTATTCATTAATATTTAGATACAGGGCACAACGTCAAATTAAACGTGCTAGAGCACTCGATTCATGTATAGGCCATATGTATAATGCCTCAAGTCTCTGGGACAGATGCCCTGAGATCTTGCAAGTTGCAAGTTTACCCTTGTGGATCCTCTTCAGCTCCTTCCTTAGCTGCAAAGGTCAGCTTGGTCTCGGGGTGTTAGCATAGCCTGTGCCTAAATGGTTAGTTGAATGAAAATTCTCTCATCATTTACTCACCCTCATAATATCCCAGGTGTGTATGTTTTTCATTATTCAGCAGAACACATGTGAAGAAAATATCTTTGCTCAGTAGGTCCTTAAAATGCAAGTGGATGCGGATCAGACATTTTAAGCTCTAAAAATTACAGTCAGCATAAACTTCATCCATACAACTCCAGTGGTTAAACTAATGACTTCCAAAGTGATACGATCACTTCTGGTGTGAAAAAGATCGATATTTAAGCACTTTTTACCTATAAAGGACAGCTTCTGGTCAGCAGCAGTATGCGTGTGACATAATCACGTTGGCATGTTCACGTGAGAACAGGCACATGTGCGGCACACCCGGAAGCAGGGCAGTAGCTAGTGGAGTGAAAGGTGGTAATGATGCTGGGGGCCCACAGTTCCAGGGGGACCCCACAACAAATTCTAAACTGTAATGTTTAATAAAAAAGGGGCCCAAAGCAATATACAGTCAGGAGACCCAGAATACCTTGCTATGGCCCTGTCCGGAAGAGCAGCACTGTTTACAACTGAGTAGGAGGAATGCTTTGTTGGTTTTGATCTGTATTAGTATCTGTTTGATTACTCACAATGGTGCGTTTGTGTGCTTATCCTGTATGTCTCAACCAAGAGAAAAACGTGAGATTACATCCTTAACCTTCCAATGCAAGTTCGTCACACGAGAGACCACGTGAATGCAGGACTCTCGTGAATACATGTACTGCTGCTGACCAAAAGTGATGATTTATAGTTAAAAAGTACTTAAATATTGATCTTTTTCACAGCAAAAGTGATCAGATCACTTTAGAAAACATTAATTTAACTACTGGAGTCGTATGGATGATGTTTATGCTGACTGTCTGTGATTTTTGGAGCTTCAAAGGTCTGCTCACTATCCACTTGCATTTAAGGACCTACTGAGCTATGATATTTTTCCTATTTTTCTTCAAATATGTTCAGCTGAAGAAAGAAAGTCTAACACACATGGGATGGCATGAGGGTGAGTAAATGATTAGAGGTTTTTAATTTTTGGGTGAACTATCCCTTTAAGGAGTTCATATTAGTGGCGCCTGAACCACTGTGCGGTTTATAGCAGATAATAAATCTGTTATTTTTCCAGGTGGGGTGATGGGTGAGTCGGCAGAAAACTGTCTAAACCTGGAGGGTGTTGACAGACTCATTCAGCTGCCCACAGGCTGTGCCGAACAGACTATGGTGAAGATGTCTCCTGCTATTCATGCCATTAGGTACCTTGATGCCACCAACCAATGGATTTCACTTAAAGCTGAACGTAGAGATGAGGCCCATTCCATGATCCAAACTGGTGGGTATGCTCAATACAAATTTATCCATGAAAAAGGGATTTGTCAAATGATACATTTATTTATTGCAAGTTAGTTTTATTTTGTTAGTGAAATGACAAATACATTGATAACAGTAATCTATACTCTAATAGTCAGTTGATTAAAAGTTACTTTTATACTTAACCTTTACTTCTACTATAAGAACAAACCATATTTAATTCCCCCAATAGACTTACAGGATATTCTGGGAGCAGTGAAAAGCTGGGTGTTCACAGACCCAATTTCAACAGACATTTCTAAAAACAAGTAGATAATCCAAAAGTGTAACCTGATCAAGCCTTTTAAGGGGAGAAGGAAAAGAGCTAGAGGGCCCACCAATATTCAAAATGTTCTTAGTATACACATAAGTTATATCTGACAAAGGTTAGGATGTTGAAACATACTGCATCATTGCATATTCTTCAGCTACATACATCTTTGGTTTCAAATGTTTTTTTTATATTTTACCAGGTTACAACAAAGTCCTCACATACAAGAAAGAGGATGGCTCTTATGGGGCATTTCTGAGGACTCCCAGCAGTATTTGGTAAGTTTCTGTTCCTGTACTTCAGCTGGTAGAGCATGGCACTAGCAACGCCAAAGCCATGGGTTTGATTCCTAGTGGACGCATGCTTTTAAAATCTATACCTTGAATGTACTGTAAGTCTCTATGGATATAAGAATCTGTCAAATGTAAGTATAAGTTTCATTTTTGTGTATTTATAACAAGCAATCCACAAATAATTATAATTAAAAAAATTAAAATGCAAAGTGTTTGGTCGACCTCCGTCTAACCTTTTGTAGGCTTACTGCATTTATCGCCAAGGAGCTGACCGAGTCTCGGAACATTATTGATGTGAGAGACTCTTACATTCAGGAAGCCATGTCTTATCTGATCTCCAAACAGAAGAGCAATGGTGCATGGGATGATCCCAATGCCCTGTATGATAGAGGAATGAAGGTACAGCTAAAGGGATTAAAGGGATAGTTCACCCCAAAATAAAAAAATTGTGTCACCATTTACTCACCCTTATGTTGTTTCACACCCATATGACTTACTTTCCTCTGTGGAATACAAGAGAAGAGAATGTAAGGTAGAATGTTAGCCTCAGACCTCATTCATTTTTAGTGTTTCTTATTTCTGCACATTGAAAATGAATGGTGAGTGAGGCCAACATTCTCTTTTTGTGTTCCACAGAAGAAAGTCATATAGGTTTTATTACAGTAGTGTAAATGGTGACAGAATTACCATTTTGGGTGAACTATTCCTTTAAAGTACCTTAAGTATGCCAGTAGAAAATTATTAATTTGTAACACTGATTGAAAAATTGTCATCCTTAGGGAGGAGTTGGACTGGCAGAAGATGGTGTGCCCTTAACTGCCTTTATTCTTATATCAATGAATCATGCTTTGAATGTGTACGAGCTGGGAACAGATACAGAAATGGTAATGATTGAACTCACGGAACCGAATATTTCATCCATTTAGTTCATGAACTGTATAGATAGACCAGTATTATCATATTGTTAATATGTACCCTATTCTATTCTAGAGAGTAGCAATGGAAAAAGCAAGGTCATATCTAGAGGGGAAGGTGGATGCCTTGCAGAGTCCCTATTCGAGTGCCATCACAGCATATGCCTTGTCCTTGCATAAACCCTTAACCGATAGAGCCCGACAAGCCCAGCAAAAGCTTAAAGGGAATGCTAATTGTGACAGCAGTTAGTATTTAATTTTATTTACAGAGTCTAAACTCACATAATACATTTCACATTCACTTGAGCTAAATATGACCCATGAATGCCTTTTAAAATTAAAGAATCTGTTGTGGCAGCAAAGGGAGGACCAACTCCTTATTAATGCCAATGGTTTTCAAATTAGAAAAGGTGTTAGGTGTTTGTGTGTCCACATTGTGTGGCGATGTAGTGCAGAATTAGACATGTCTCTTCAGTATGTGAAAAAAAGGACAATAAATGTGTAGTCACAAATAATAGCTTTAAGGAATATTCCAGCATCAAAACAAGTGTGTTATGAACTGGATTACCACAAAAAATTTAGACTTGTCCCTCCTTTTCTTTAAAAAAAAAAAAAGAAGAAAAAATCGAGGTTCTAGCGAGGCACTTACAATGCAAGTGAATGGGGCCATTTGTTTGAAGGCTTTTAACGCCAAAATATGAAGCTTATAGTTTTATAAAAGTACTTGCATTAGTTATTCTGTTAAAGTTTGTGTATTATTTGAGCTGTAAAATCATCTTTTGGGGGGTTTAGCGTTTTACACTGTTGCGTCATTATGGTAACGAAATTGTAAAATTGGATGTAACTGCCCAAAAATGGTTAGTAAGGGATTTATTCACTCTAAAATGATGTTAACATGCAAATTTTTTACTACATTTACTTCCATTGTAAGTGCCTCACTGTAACTGTAATTTCTTTTCTTTTTTAAGAAAACAAGGGACGAGTCGAAATAATTTTTGTGGTAATTAACATTATGCCACAAATTCTGTCTATTGAGCTTTAAGGTATAGTTTACCCAGAAATTAAATTTTCTCTCCATTTACTCATCCTCATAACATCCCAGGTGTGTATGACTTTCTTCACCAGAACAAATTTGAAGAAAAATAGAAAAATATCTCAGTTCAGAAGTTCTTTATAATGCAAGTGGATGGTGATCTGACTTTTGAAGCACCAAAAATCACAGTCAGTCAGCACAAATGTCATCCATATGACTCCAGCGGTTAAATTGCTCTCTTCTAAAGCAATACAATCAATTTGGTCTGAAAAAGATCCATATTTAAGTACTTTTTAACTATTGCTTTCAGTCAGCAGCAGTATAAACATTAACAAGAGAGCTGAGTTCATGCAGTCTTTCATGTGATGAAATTGCATTGGCATGTTACGGACATAATCTCAGGTTCTTGTCTCGGTTGAGACATCCAGGATAAGCACACAAACGCATAATTGTGAGTAAAAAAACAGATGCAAAAATAGATCTAAACCAAAACCTTTTCCAGATGTGTCGCACGTGTGTCAGCTCGCACATGAACATGCTTAAATATTGATATTTTTTCTCAAAAGTGATCCTATCGCTTAAAAAGACATTAATTTAACAGCTGGAGTCGTATGATGACGTTTATGCTGGCTGTCTGTGATTTATGGAGCTTCCAAAATCAGATTGCCATACACTTGCATTTTTAGGACCTACTGAGCTAAGATATTTTTCTTCAAATGTGTTCTGAAAAAGAAAGTCACACACACCTGGGATATCATGAGAGAGAGTAGATGAAGAGAGAATTTCCATTTTTGGGTGAACTAACCTTTAACTACTATTAAAGTATTACATTTAGTATTAAACCCAGAATATAGTATCTTTAGGTACATTGTTTTCTTATTCTAATTATTCTAATCTATGTAGAAACATGTTACTGGAAAGCCAAGGTTGGCAGAGGCAAATCGGAAGATAAAGCGGATGCTGCCTCTGTGGAGGCCACAGCATATGGTCTTCTGAATGCAATGTCTGTTGATGACAAGCAGATGGCTAAACTCATCTCAAACTGGCTAACAGAACAGCGCAAGTACGGTGGTGGATTCCAGTCCACACAGGTGGGTGTACCATTCTAGAGGAACAGATGATACCTAGATACAGTATGTCCCTTTTGGAAAAAAAAGAGGCTTGGACCAATTTGGGATAGCTCAAAATACCAGACAAAACCACTATTGAAGTGTCCAAAACATATCTTAAACTGGAAAACAGCAACATGGTGTTACTGTTCATTTAAGCTGGTCCCTAGTTAAAACATCTTAGCTGGTCTTTCAGCTGGGTTTCACAAGCCATCAGCCAAATGCAAGAGCAAAGACTAAATGGCACATTATTTGTTGAGTCTTAATTAATCTTAATAACTTTTAAGTACCTAATTGGTTTCTCAACATGTTTTAGGACACAGTTGTGGCCCTTGAGGCACTGGCGAAATATAGCATACAGTACAACGATGTGGAAGACCTGAACCTAAGAGTGGAAATGTGCCTTGAAGATGGCAGAAAACAAAATGTTTTTCTGACCAAACATAATGCTCTCACCCAAGAAGCTGTTGTGGTAAGAAGCATTAATAAAAAAGACTTGCAAGATTAATTTAATGACTTAGATTTATGGTCTAACTGCAAACCGCTGTGAACGGTCATGTTAGTAACAACACTTTCAGTTCACCAGTTAACTAAATAAAGCATTATATCAGTGTAAACATGCACACTGTTAAAAAATGCCTGTTTACAGCACTTAGTATATATTCATTTGTATATTTCTATGCCTTTACATTTTATTGAAAGGCAAATCCTTTTATATTAGCAAATGTGCATTTGTGTGCAAAAATGATTGAAATAAGTACCAATGTAGTTTATTCATTGCATTCTGATTACTGACATTTTTCTTCTGCCCCAAAACAGTTAAATGTTTGAATAAAGTATGTACCATAACAAAGACATGGTTTGATCTGAATATATGTTGTACATTTTGTTTACCCAGGTCAGAAATGTGGGTAAAATGACACTGAATGTTGAGGGAACAGGACGTGGAACGATTTCAGTAGGATTTTTCCACACTTCATATTTTCATTGACTTATGCTAAAAAATTGTTGATCTATAATGTTTCAATTGGTTTGGTCTTGTGTTTGTTATAGATTGTGCAGACATACAGATCTATGGAGAAGGATGAATCACATTGTGATCTTTTTCATCTTAGTGTTACAGTGAAAGGACAACTGGAATACAGTAAGTAATATATCATGGGATGACTACAGTGAATGACACTGTATAACTCAAATAGCAGCATCAGAGGACAGGCAAGGTGAAATTCAGAAATAAGTAGCAAAATGAAATGATAAACATTACATACACTAGTGTGCTACATTGTCACATGACCTCACTATGTTGCATATGAAGTCCAGTTATCTTGGTAACAATACAAAATAACCGTGTTTATTTCCAAGATTGTGTCATACTGAAAATGTATTTTTGACAGTCGTGCCAAATAATGAGTCAAAAAAGAGATATGATGCAATTGATCAAACTTAAGGTTCATTCATCACACTGGAAATGTTTTTGCATGCTGTATAAATTTACATATTATGCACATAAGACAATACATATTGTATACGGCATGAATATTATAAGCAATATCATAGTAATGTATGTGAGTTGTATCATGGTGATGTGATTCACATTTGTTGCTACGAATGGTTAAAAGGATAGTTCACCCAAAAATTTAAATTCTCTCATTTACTCCACCTCATGATATCCCAGGTGTCAAGATGACGTTCTTTCTTTACCAGAACACATTTTAAGAAAAATAAGAGAAATGCCTCAACTCCGTAGTTCCTCAAAATGCAAGTGAATGGAGATTTCTCTTTTAAATCTCCCAAAAAATCACAGACAGTCAGCATAAACATCATCCATACGACACCAGCTGTTAAACTGATGTCTTCTAAAGCGACACAATTGCTTTTGGTGATCAATATTTAAGAACTTTTTTAACTTGAAATCATGCTTCCGTTCAGTAGCGGTATGCGTGTGTGACAATCGCATTGGCAATTGAGACACGTGAGAACTGAGGCACGTGCATCGCAGCCGAAAGAGTGCTGTTTACAAATGAGGAGGAGGAATGCTGTACAGTGGTGTGGCAGGGTGAGAGGGCGGGACCGGATCGTGATCCTACACACCCAGTCCCGTATTAGGCTAATCAAGCCTCCCGAGAGGGATAAAGGTTGACTGCAGAGGATCATGTGGGAGAGAGTGTAAAGGGATCAATGGAAAGGAGGAGGCGAGAACCGGATTGTCAATATAAATAATAGTTTAATATAAAACTTAAACAAATGACAAACACACATGACGGACATGTCCGTAAACTATATCTCTCTCCCGCACGATCCTCTGCAGTCGACCTTTATCCCTCTCGGGAGGCTTGATTAGCCTAATACGGGACCGGGTGTGTAGGATCACGACCCGGCCCCGCCCTCCGCCCTGCCAAAAGTGTCTTTCGTTTTGGTTTAGACCTGCATTTACACTGGCAGCCAAAAGTTTGGGATAATGTACAGATTTTGCTGTTTCGGAAGGAAAATTGTACTTTAGTTGATCAGTTGAATACCACTTTGGTAAATTAAAGTATAGTCAGGACATTACTGTTGTAAAAAACAGCACCATCACTGTTTAAAAAAAGTTCTTTTGATCAAATCTAGACAGGTCCCATTTCCAGCAGCCATCACTACAACTCCTTAGCCTTGAGTAATCATGCTAAATTGCTAATTTGGTACTAGAAAATCACTTGCTATTATATCAAACACTTCTGAAAGCTATTTGGTTCGTTAAATGAAGCTAAACATTGTCTTTGTGTTTGTTATTGAGTTGCCACAGTGTGCAATAGACTGGCTGTTTTTAATGGCATACTACCATTCTATTTCTATTTTTGCAATATTTTTGTTGTGTCTTGATGGTAGACCTCATTCATGTCTATGTGAACATTTGCTTAATTTAGCAGCCAACTAGGATATCGAAAACAAATGAGTTTTATAGGTATAATATTTGGTGAGGGTGACCTCTGGTGGTGAGGAGGAGGTTGTCACACGCATTGGTTAATGATTTGATAATTAAGTTAAAACTAAGTTCATTGATAGTTTTTTGAAGGATCTGAGACATGGTAAGACTTAAATTGTTAGTTCACTCAAAAATGTCTCACCCTCATGCCATCCCAGATGTGTATGACTTTCTATCTTCAGCAGAACACAAGCAAAATATTTAAGCTCTGTATGTCCACAAAATGCAAATTAATGGGTGCCAAATGTTTGAAGCTCCAAAAGCTCCACTTGCATTTTGTGGACCTACAGAGCTGAAATATTATTCCAAAAATCTTCGCTTGCGTTCTGCTGAAGAAAGAAAGTCATACACAACTGGGAAGACATGAGGAGTAAATGATGGGAGAATTTTCATTTTTGTGTGAACTATTCCTTTAAGTCAGTATGCTCTTTTGTAGGACTTCAGGATAATGAAGAAAGCTTTGATGATTATTACAATTATGAGACTGATGATAACCTGCATAGAAGAGAGGAGCCCATGAGCAGCATGGATTGGATTGATCTTCGCAGTCGCAGAAGAAGACAAGCCTTGGAAGAGCCAAAGAAAGAGAGTTCACTCATATACACAGTTTGTGTGGGGTGAGTGCAGAAAAAAAAATACTTTGGGTCACCTGTATTTTTCAGTGATTATTTCAGCAAAAAAAATTGTACAACTAGACTGTTTAGTTAAATTAGATTTTCTCCTCTTTCACAGGTTGAAAAAGAGCAATTCTGTTGGAATGGTTGTGGTGGATATCTCACTCCTAAGCGGACTGATTCCAAACACAAAGGATTTGGAACATGTACATATGCCTTTGCATTTTCAATATTCTCCACTGAAAAAGTACCAAAAGTGGCCTACCATCTTATTGTCATTTTTGAGCTTAGCACCATGATAATACCTAAATGTTTTAGATATGTATCATAGTTTACCTATCTGTCACTCACTCGACATTGTGTCGATGTAGTGACACTAGGGGTCACCCTTGGGAGCCCCAAACACCTCTGATATCTGAGAAAAGGCCAATGAGAATTGGCGAGTGGAATTTGCATGCCACTCCCCTGGACATACGGTTATAAAAGGAGTCACTATAAAGTGTTGTAATCTTTTGGATATATGCCGCATTGCAGCGGGTTCTCCCCCTCTCGCACGGATAAGTGCAGAGAACGCCCCTGGGCGCTTTGGCAGCTACGCTAAAAGAGTATATACTGAAAAGGGTATTTCCTCTAAAAGAGTGAGCACTGATGGAAAGTGTCTTTTTAAAAATGCCTTTCTGTCTGTGTATAGTTCCTGAATGCAGTTGCTATCTCTCCGCCTCTGACGGCCACAATCGCTGCCTCATGTTTATGGGCCGCAGTCACGCTGAGGTAGAAAGAGTACTGAAAAATAATACTCAAGTAAAAGTACTGTTACATCTTAAAAAATGTAGAGTGAGTAGAGTAAAAGTACCTGTTGCTAATATCTACTCAAGTAAGAGTAATAAAGTAGCTCATTTAAAAGTATTCATGAGTAGTGAGTATTGAGTACTGAGTTGTGAAAGGTATGGTTAAGTGAGAAACAGATCAATATTTATGTACATTTTTACTATAAATTCTCCTCCCTGCTCAGTCAATCTCCACTTTAACTTTCTTCTTATTTAGTTTTTGGTGATTCACATTCTTCATGCAAATCACCATCTACTGGGCAAGGTGAAGAATTTCTAGCTTTAAGACTTAAATATTGATCTGTTTCTCACCCACACCTATGATATCACTTCTGAAGACATGGATTTAACCACTGGAGTCATATGGATTACTTTTATGCTGCATTTATGTGCAGGACGATCTGACTCTGCTACGTGATTCAGTTTGCCAGGTGCCGGCCTAGGTTTAATGGCATCCGTTTCACCTTGGTAAGAGATGAAGATGCCACTGTCCTGCGTGCGGAAATCACAGTCCTTTGACAGAAGGACACGATAGAGCCTGTCCCTCCAGCCGAGATGAAGAAGGGGTTCTACAGCCCCTACTTCATCGTACCAAAGAAAGGCATTGGGTTGCGGCCAATCTTGGACCTGTATGCGCTGAATCAGGCCCTGCACAGACTCCCTTTCAAAATGCTGAAGCAGAAGCACATTCTGTCATACGTCCGGTATCAAGATTGGTTTGTGGTGGTAGACCTGAAGGACACGTACTTCCTTGTCTCGGTTTTGCCTTGACACAAACCGTTTCTTCGGTTCGCTTTCAAGGGCTGGGCATATCAGTACTAGGTCCTCCCCTTTGGTCTGTTCATGTCACCTTGCATTTTCAAAAGTCGTAGAGGCAGACCTTTCCCCCCGCTAAGGGAAGTGGGCACCAGCATCCTCAATTATCTCGACAACTGGCTGATTCTAGCTCACTCTCGAGATCTATTGTGTGCGCACAGAGACCTGGGGCTCAGCTGACTGGGGCTTCATGTCAACTGGGAGAAGAGCAAGCTCTGCCTAGTGCAGAGCTTCTCTTATCTTGAGATGGAGAGGACTCTGTCTTGGCTCCTCAGCACAAACCTGAAGACTGTCTCCAAACAGAGGATTTCCCACTGTATCATGGATGCCATCACTTTGGCATACCAGGCCCAGGGCATGCCGTCCCCCTTGGAGAACAAGAACACTCCACTAGGAGGGTGGCATCCTCCTGGGCCTTGGTGAATGGCGCCTCTTAACAGACATCTGTAGAGCAGTGGACTGGGCGATACCCGATACATTCGCAAGATTTTACAATCTCCAGGTTGAGCCAGTTTCATCCCGTGTGTTGGAAGGTTCGAACAGGTAAGATTGCAGGCAGCTTGCCGGATTTACCGCTTGCACACAACGCCTTTCCCCTCCCAGAGGGAAAAACGTGCACTTTTTTTCCCCCACGTGAGTTCCCGAGACCGGTGAACCTTGGATGTATTTCCTCAGCCCTGCGGCAGGTGAATTCGGCAGAGAAATTGATGCCAGGCCCAGTACTTACATTAGTATGTATCCCCCTGTACTGGGATAGGTGTCCACATGTGTTGGTTTCCTGTGGGTAACCCCATGTGATGTATTTCTCATGGTACGGTTTCCCTGATGGCAAACCCATGTCTTCCCTTGGGCAGAGCCTCCTCTGCCACCAGTCTCTGCATTTGTAGAGCTCCTCCCCTCCGTGTGGGATTCTACCGTGGGGGCTTCTTTCCACATGCGGTACTACCGGTTGGTAAGTCCATGTGATGTGTTCTCCACATGTTAACCTCCCCTTCGGGCAGGATGTGCTCACCACTATGTCTTTTCCCCTTGGGAAAAAGAACACCTTATCCAATGCAATTACATCTATTCTTCAGTTTTTGTGGGAGAAAAAGAAGAGAAAAGGCTGAAGCGGCTGGCATGGCCTATTCCCATTGTAAGCAAGTCTTGTCCCTGCCCACCCCCCTGCCTCCTTTATTGGGTACGAGGGACCATGTGACATTCGTGGGGTGTTGGGAAGGTTGCATGGGGGCCGAGTACATTTGACTAGGCATGCAGTGGTTGTGGTATAGGGACCCCTAGTGTCACTACATCGACACAACGTTGAGTGAGAGACAGATAAGGAATGTCTTGGTTAATGTTGTAACCTCGGAGGGAATGAGACATTGTGTCCCTCTTGCCAAAACAATGAACTAGCCACTGAAATGGCCAGGACTCTGTCTCGGCTACTCAGCACAAACCTGAATGAGTGGTTGCAAGCCAGCTCCTTTTATCCCCTTATGTTCCACTCACCAATTCTTATTGGCCTTTTCTCAAATATCATAGGTGTTTGGGGCTCCCAAGGGTGACACAACATCTCATTCCCTCCATCAGGGAACGGAGTTTACAATAGTATCCAAGACGTTATTTGTTGTTTTTATTTCTAAAATGTGACGCAGTAATAACATGGTATAATGACCAAGATAAATATCAAAGTGCATATATATTTTATTTTATTTATTTTTTACAGAATGCGAAGGGCACAGAGAAGTACATTGATCATTATGATGTCCACCATAATAAAGTCTTTCTTTATTTTGCAAAGGTAATGAAAGCTTTACTATACTTTTTTACCTCAGTATGTTTCCCAACTGCTGTTCTGCTAAAATCAAACCTGAATGTTACAGTGCAAATACTATGTACAAGATGCTAGAGCTGGTCTAGTTCTTAGATTAAACTTTAAATGTACCAATACGTTCAGCAAATTATTGGGCACCCTGTGAGTTCATGTTAAGATCCATGTCAAAAGATCACAGAAAATGAGGAGTGTCTTCAGTTTGGTGCTGACCAGATTGTTCCCATGGGCCTCATCCAACCAGCTGCTGCTGTCATCTATGACTATTACAGTCCAGGTAATCAAACGCTTTAAAAAAAAAAAAAGCCTGCATTATTTTATTAATTTGAACACTTTTGAACTTTAAAAACTAACTATTAAAATGCTATCAAATGTGTCACACAGAGAGAAGATGTGGCATATTCTATACAGCCCCTCAGAAAAGCCCAATGATCTCCAAATTATGCAATGGGGATGTGTGTACATGTGCAGAAGGTGAAAACATTTTTGTGATATATTTGTACTAAATAATGTATGCTGTATTGATCCCTAAAGAAAAATGTTGACTAATGCCATGGTCTCCATATAGAGTTGATACATAAATCAAAAGTATATGAGTTGGGAACAAACCTCCTAATATGTGTTTTATATTTTATGCTTTTTAGGTGGCTGTCCAAAGTTGAGAGTCACCTTTAGCAAGAACATGAAAGAAAACACCCGCAGTCTTTTTGCATGCTTCTCTCCTGTTGTTGATTATGGTGAGAAACCCTATCTAGATAATGTTCAAAGTATGTTGCTTAGTCTAAAAGCAATATTCACACAAAAATGTAAATTCTGTCTTTATTTACTGACTGAACCCATATGCAGTAATTCTTAACACTGCACAACAAGTCATATGAGTTTGTGTGAATAATAAAAAGAAAATTTAGGACTGAAAATCTCTTTTAAAAAATACACTTCTGTTTCCAACAGTTTATGTGATGAAAATTGTTAACATGAGCACCGATGGCATCTTTAAGTACTACACCACATTAATCACTGAAGTTCATCAGGCTGGTAAATTTAAACTTTTCAGTATTTTAAACTTTTTAAATAAAATATAACAGCATTAAACTAAAACTTGCATGGATGAATATATCAACACCACTGTTCCTGTAAAGGGAAGGACTTCAGAATCCAGAAAGATGCCTCACGCCAGATGATACAGCGCTTGGCTTGTGATGAATTTGAGCTGCGAAATGAAGCGAGTTATCTGTTCATGGGGCAGGATGATGCTATCTCTGTTCTGAATAACCCTGGACAACAGTAAGGCTTGACATCTGAAAACCAATTCAAAAGTGCTCAAATGGCTTTGACATGTTTGATTATTTTTAACAATTTATTTCTCGTGTTTCTCAAGGTTCAGGTATATGTTGAACAACGACATGTGGATTGAGGAGATACCAGATGAGAGAAAATGCAAGGCAACCTCAAATCGTTCTGCGTGCAGTCTTCTTCATGAATTCATGCAACAATACCCAATAAGACTCTGTAAAATTTAGAAAAAATCTTAGCTAGGTAAAACATCAGTATTTGGCTTGGTAAATCATGGGCTTTTATTTCTAGTGCATACAGATATATAAAGAAACTTTTACAGTTGGATACTTTGGACAAAAGAGTCTGAAGCATTTCAATTCTGATTTTAATATGGAAGGTTCTGAATACTGGCAGTACAGTAGACTCACTTTACCCTTCATTCTTTTATATAGAGGAAAGGGAAATGGGAAGAACTTCATTACAATAATCCCAAATATTACATCTCTTTGATATGCCTTAAACTTCAGCTTTTCAATAATACTGGTCACCCACAACTGGATATTTACTGTAAGTGTAATTTTAGAGATGCTACAGTACATGTCTGATAAATATTTTGGAGAGCATTATTGCAATTCAAATACTAAGTTTAAAATGCTTAACATATCCTATTGTGGTTACAATGTACAGTTTTATTATAGAATACTGTATTTACTGGCTTTAACAAGTGCACACTTGTCAACTTCAAATAAACAAAGCACAAATGTTCACAAGATGCTTTTTTTTTGTATCATTGTAGTGTAACATTTGGCCCACAATTTTCAAACTGTGATGTCTCACTGTTTACAATAAAACAATCAAATAAAAAAACAGTAGGAAATGCTTTAGTAATCTGGCAAACAATGGATAGTACCCTGCAATTTTCATGACCTTTAGAATTTGGCAACTTAAAATGCAGCAGAGGCCATTTCTAACGGGTATGTTCAGACCGAACGCATTCTTGCATTAAAAAATTAGACATAACGAATGGAACAGAATGCAGGTGTCGCGAAATGCATCTCGAAGTTCATTTAAATTCATACTGCATTGTAGAAATGTGCGAGATCATCAAACCATCAAAGACCTCTAGAAAAACTATTAAAAAAAATAATGAAAAAAAAAACAGTGCAGACAAAATAATTGGGGGAAAAAATTCAGTGTGAACGACACCTTAAACTTCATATTCCCTCATAGTTTTCATCATATTGATATTACAAACCCATGTTCCCTTTAATGACATTGTGAATGTCTTGTGCATGAAATATCTCTTGTACTTCACAACAAATTTGCTTTGAACACATCAGCATTCCTTGTGACAACCACTGAAGGCATTGATTTGCCGATAAACAAAACACTTAAAATTAGAAAAATAACTTACAAGATTGTGTACAAAATAAATTAACTTGCATTTTTATCTTTTTATATTAAGAGAGCATGCATTATATGAATTGTACTGTTGTGGTAATTGATATGTAGAAGCCTTTGAAAGCAGAGGCACAATTAACCTACAAGCAGCTCTACTAAGGCAATAAAGCACATTGACTGCTGGGTCACAATAATATAAACTTTAGCGCATTAAAAAAACGGATTTCCGAAACCATATTACAGCAAAGCAATGGTGATCAAATTTACATCATATAATACAAATGCATACACATGTACAACTAGTACAAATAGTTCCACAGGTCATTCTAAAGCAGATGCATTAACGAGTTGACCAGAAAACATTTATTGACTGCCATTTGGTTCCCTGCAATTGAAATACTTGTTTAATGTGACCAAACAGCTTGACGTTTTGGATAAACAGTATAAAATCATTTGTATTTTAAAAATGTATGGATAGCTGCCTTCTTTGGATGCCTACACACTAGAGAAAGCTCAGACAGAGCATTTGATATCTAGAAGGTAGAAGGCCTCGATCTGTGGAAATCTTGTGAAAGTCGCATTTGCTGCTACTAGGGTTAAGGATAATGTTAGGTGTATTGGGTAGGCATTGGCATTGACTTATGCATCACAGCTGGAAGAGCAGCTCTGTTTACAAGTGAGAATGAGGAACACTGTTGGTTTTGGTTTAGATCTGTTATTATATGTTTCTTTACTCACAATGGTGTGTGCTTATCCTGGATGTTTCAACCGAGTGGAGAGGTGAAATTTCCTCTGTATCCATGGCAACGTGAACACGTCACATGAGAGACCGCTTGGACTCGTGAAGCATTGGATTATATTTAAAAAGTCCTTAAATATTTATCTTTTTTTGCACTAAAAGTGAACGTATTGTTTTAGAAGACATTAATTCAACTGCCGGAGTCGTATCAATGACGTTTATCCTGACTGACTGACTGATTTTCCGAGCTTCAAAAGAGAAATCTCCATTCACTTGCATTTTAAGGACCTACTGAGTTGAGATATTTTTCTATTTTTCTTCAAATGTGTTCTGGTGATGAAAGAAGTCATAAACAACTGGGATTTCATGAGGGTGAATAAATAATGAGAGAACTTAAATTTTTGGGTGAACTATCCCTTTAAGAACAATAAGGTTGGGTTTTCAGGTACGATAAACTTTCGGATAGTTTTAGTTTTAGAGGGTAAGGTTTATGGTTAGGGTTACATTTGGGATTAGGAGTAGCTGTAGAGTTTAACAGAAAGGAATGAGTAAGCTCCAGTTTGAGATTTGGGTTTAGTGCTGCAGCAAAACTAACGAAGCAACTCTTTTTTTGCAAACCCTTAGGTTTTTTCACTGTCCTTCCAGCGCACCATCCCGATTGAAAACAATGGATTTGTAGTGTTCTGACAGCATAAACTTTAAAAACTACTAAAATAGTGTGTAGGCGCCTTTGGTAACCGTTATATGCTCCGTGGCTATGTTATTACTTTGTTCGATATACATTCAGTTTAGCAATTAACTATTAACAAATAAATTCAAATTGATTGAATATGATGCAACATTCATTAAGCCCTGGGTTCATTCACATCAGGTAAAGCAGTCAAATTGCTGTAATTATTTCCTGGAGATTCATCTGCACAGACTTGGGCAAAGGAAAACATGAAATGCAAAAGAAGACATTTGGACCTTATTTGCTAAACTTTCCATGGTCACTACAGAGTCCTTACTGCAGGTATCGGTACATTTTGAAACAGTGGTTTCCAGAGTCTGCCACAGCCACGTGGCCATCAGAAGTGAGAGCGAGATCCTGTGGACCATAGAGGGGATCTGCCATTGTGTTTATGTAGGACAGAAAGGAGCCAGAACTATCAAACACCTGAAAGAAAAAACTTTGGTTTTAAATAGAGTCTTTCAAAGGTACAAGTAACTTTACCAATTAAACCATTGCTAAGCACTGCTTTCCCTCAGTTAGTGTCGCTGGCTCTGACAATCTCTGCAGATATCCCCATAGAAGCAATGGAGCTCCAAGCCTACTTTGACTGCACTGATTGGAGTGTTTTGGCAGACACCAATCTGGACAAGCTCACAGATACTGACATCATATATATGCATTCCCACTAGAACTTATTTAACATTCAACACTGAAAAACAATGGTTAATAGCAGAACTCAGGTAGCTTCATCAGGCCAAAAAGGATGCTTGAGTGGGGATAAAATCTTGTACAATCAGGCCAGAATCACACTGACAAAAGAGATTAGAGTGGCTAAATAAAGCTACAGTACTCTGAGAAGCTGAAAAACAAGTTTTCAGCTAATGACACTGCATCAGTGTGGAGAGGCCTAAAATACATTACTAACTGCAAGACACCATCCCCCAACACTGTAGGGAATCAACAACTGGCTGATTGCCTGAATGAGTTTTACTTTAGATTTGAAAAGGCCAGTCTCACACCCCACACCTGCTCTGAACTTCACTTCACACAAACATCAACACATGTGTGTCAGGTCTTCTGGAAAAAAGGAAAGCACAGGGCCCAGATGGTGTTTCACCCATTTGTCTAAAATCCCATTCTGACCAGCTGGCCCCCATTTTCACACTGATCTTCAACAGATCACTGGAGCAGTGTGATGTTCCCTGCTGCTTCAAATGCTCCAGCATCATCCCTGTCCCAAAGAAACCCAAAATCAAAGAACTCAATGACTACAAACCCATCGCTCTGAAGTCTGTGGTCATGAAGTCATTTGAGAGACTGGTGTCGGCCCAACTGAAGGACATCACTGGACCCTTTCTGGATCCCCTTCAATTTGCTTATCAAGCAAACAGGTCTGTGGATGATGCAGTCAACATGGGATTGCATCTTATCCTGCAACATCTGGACAGACCAGGTATATATGGAAGGATCCTTTATGTGGACTTCAGTTCAGCTTTCAACGCCATCATCCCAGCTATTCTCCGGACTAAATTAAACCAACTCTCTGTTCACCAGCTTTCTGACAGATAGGCAGCAGTTAGTGAGACTGAGGAAATTCACTTTCAGCACTTTCAGCACCTATACGATCAGCACTGATGTCCCCCAGGGATAAGTGCTGTTCCCACTACTCTGCTCCCTGTGCACAAATGACTGCACTTCCAAGGACCCCTCTGTCAAGCTCCTGAAATTTGCAGATGACACTACTGTCATCGGCCTCATCCAGGATGACTATGAGTCTGCATACAGAAGAGAGGTTGAACAGCTGGCTGTCTGGTGCAGTCAAAACAACCTGGACCTGAACATACTCAAAACAGTGGAGATGATATTGGACTTTAGGAGGAACACCCCAACATTGGCCCCACTCACCATTCTGAACAGTGGCAGCAGTGGAGTCATTCGGGTTCCTGGGCTCTACCATCTCACAGGACCTGAAGTGAGAGACTCACATTAACTCCATTGTGAAAAAGGCCCAGCAGAGGGTGTATTTCCTTTGCCAGTTGAGGAAGTTTAACCTGCCACAGGCGCTGCTGACACAGTTCTACTCAGCAGTCACCGAGTTGTCCGCTGCACTTCAATAACTGTCTGGTTTGGTTCAGCTATGAAATCAGACATCAGAAGACTATAAAGGATAGTTCGAACTGCTGAGCAGAATATTGGTTGCACCCTACCCTCCCTTCAAGAACTGTACATATCCAAAGTGAGGAAAAGTGCTGGAAAAATCATTCTGGACCTAACTCACCGAGCACACTACCTTTTTGAACCGTTGCCTTCTGGAAGGTGCTACAGAGCACTGAGCATCAGAAACATCCATCTCATGAACAGTTAAAACTGCCCCATTGAGCAATAATTATGTGCAATACACAGCATAATCTATTTATATTTATTCAACATATTTTACCTCTTCTGCCATTACATTCCCTTCCACTATCTGTATATAACAGACTTGTAGTTATACATAAAATGTATAGTCCGGACATTAATAACGTGAAATTTTACAATTACAATAGATTTTTTTTCTTAAACTACTTCAAAGAGTTCTCATCAAACATCCTGCATATGCACATGTTTTCTCTATTGTTTGCCAGTCTTCGCTGCAGTGACTGGATTATAGTTACCTTCCTGTTGGTTTCTTGCTTGCCTCAACTCTTCACCTGAGGAGTCCTCATTGTTTATCCCTCTACACTACCATGATGCACTCACGCCAATGAACACACTTTCCTCCAGAGGATTCCTTGTGAATCTGCACTCCACACTACCCTGATGCACACAAGCCTACGAACACACTCTCCTCCAGAAGATTCCTCGAGGATCTGTGCTCCACACTACCACAACGCACTCAAGCCTATGAACACACTCTCCATCTCCACGCTGTTAATAATTTCTGTTAACTTTGCCTCCGCACTTGGATCGCTGGTCTCATCCTCGACAGACAAATCTAGCAGGGTGGATCCAGTGAAGGACATTAACTTTCGAACTGCACTTGCTCAGCAGGGAGATTTGTTACGTCGCCAGCAGGACCAGATCTCTGCCTTCAACCGTGTCATAGAGATGATGGCGTCACAGCTTGCTGAGCTCACATCCTTGGTCCAAAAACTTCACCTGCCTCCCAATAATGGTCCCACTGCGGAAGCTCCCACACTGGCCCCAGTGGTTCCCCCCAGCATTGGACACTCTGAACCTCATCTCAACCCTCCTGTTCCATACTCCGGTGAGGAGGGGTCATGCTGCACATTCCTCTCCCAGTGCTCAATGTTTTTCTCTCTGCAGCACTCCACATTCCCGTCGGAAACAGCTAAGGTGGCTTTTGTCATTATGCTCCTGTCCAGGAGGGCCGGCGAGTGGGGACCCACTATGTGGGACAATGTAAATTCCTGCTACTCATCATTCTAGGAATTCTCGGCAGAGCTCTGACGAGTTTAACCATTCAGCCCAGGGCCGTGAGGTGACGAGGGTTCTGGCCGGTTTGTTCCAGGGTAACTGGTCAGTTGCGGAATATGCCATCGAGTTCTTCAACCTCACCGCATCTGCAAATGGAATGAATGTACACAGTGGGATCAGTTCTTGCATGGGTCTTCCGATACCGTCCAGAATTAAATTTACATCTTGAACTTGCCTCTCCGTTTTGATGACCTGGTGGATCTGGCCATTAGAGAGGACCAGCGTCCCACTTTGACTCAGCCGATGGCGTTCCCCCATCCCAAGCTGGCTGACCATCACATCCACCCCACTGCCAGGCCATCGGAACTGCAGTCCAGGCAGAACTGCAGTCCAGGCGGAACCCATGCAGATCGGTTGTCGCAGGAGAAGCAGCGGCGTATCACCAAAGGACTCTTCCTCTACTGTGGTGGCCCTGGTCATGTCTCCGCCAACTGCCCAGCAAAAGACAACGCTAGTCAGTAGGAAGTGGGTTACTGGCAAATGCAACTCCACTGAGTAAAACTCCGCACTACTGGCCTGACTGCAGTATGGACCGACCAGTCATGCTGTCTCTGCTTCCTGAACTTCCTGGATGTCGCCACGGCTTTCAGATGACGGATTCTGGTGATAAAGTTGGATGAGCCCATCATTGCTCACACCATCAGTGGCATGCCCCTGGCCATTGTCACCCATTCTACCAAGTCGCTTACCCTCATCTCCGACAATCACTCCGATCAGCTGTCCTTCCTCCTAGTCCAGTCTCCATAAGCACCGGTGGTGTTTAGGCATCCATGGTTGATAACACACAATCCTCATATTGACTGATCAACCAATTTTGTTCTTGCTTGGAATCCGTATTGTCTGTCTCAGTCTTAACTCTGCCGTCTCTCCTGTCTTGTTTCGTTTCAGGATGAAATAGCGAATTTATCCGGAGTACCCGTGGCATACCGTGATCTAAAGGTGGTGTGCAGTCAGATCCTTCCTCCTCATCGCCCATACGATTGCTCTATTGATCTGCTTCCAGGTACTTACCTCCATGAGGTTGGTTGTTGGCTATCCTTTTCTATTGATGTCCTTGGCTTTTGAACTCTTGCAGGGTGTATCCATCTTTACAAAGTTGGACCAATGCAATGCTTATCACCTTGTTTGAATCAGGGAGGGGAATGAGTGGAAGACAGTTTTTAACACCCATAGGGGGCATTTTGAATATTTGATCATGCCTTTTGGATTGTTCAACGCCCCCGCTGTCTTCCATGAGCTTGTGAATGATGTGTTTCGGGACATGGTTGACCGATTTGTGTTTGTTTACTTAGATGATATTCTGATCTTCTCCCAGAATATCAAGGACTATGTCCAGCATGTCAGGTGGGTGCTTCAGCGACTGCTAGAGAACCAGCTGTTCATTAAGGCGGATAAGTGTGCTTTTCATGTGCAATCGGTTCCGTTTTTGGGGTTCATCGTCTTGTCCGAGGTAGTGTGCATTGACACAGTTAAGGTAAGAGCAGTCTCCTATTGGCAAGGACAATTGGCAAAGGTTTCTGGGGTTTGCCTATTTTTATCATTATTTCATTCTAAACTACAGTCAGCTCGCTGTACCCGACGGATCTCACCTCCACCCGTACTAAGTTTTGTTGGTCCCCGCGGGCTGAAGCTGCGCTTTCTAAATGAAAAGAGAGGTTTAAAACCGCTCCCATCCTTAACACTCCTGACCCTTAATGTCAGTTTGCTTCAGAGGTCGGTGTTCTGTCGCAGCGCTCTTCCTCGGACGGGAAGATGCATCCATGCGCCTTTTTCTCACACGCCTCACCCCAGCAGAACGTAATTACAATGTTGTAATAAGAGAATTGTTGGCTGTCACATTGGCCTTGGGTGAGTGGCAGACCTGGTTAGAGGGTTTGGGGGTACCTTTCGTGCTCTGGACTGTAAAGCAAAAGTAAAGCATCTAAATTCTAGACAGGCTTGTTGGGCTCTATTTTTTACGTGCTTCAATTTCATCCTCTAGTATCATCCGGGCTCTAAAAACTTAAGCCTGACGGGTTGTCTCGATGTTTTGAAATCGAGACCTCCACCACTCCTCCGGACATCATTCTACCTGCCTCTAAGGTGGTGGGCATGGTGTCCTGGGACATGGAGGCTAAAGTCCACTCCACATTGCACAATGCCACCTTGCCCAATAAATGCCCAACAGGTCTGTTATTTGTCCCGTAATCGTTTCTGACACAGGGTAACCTCCAATCAGCCTCCAGCCAGGCTCCTCAAACCGCTGTCAGTCACTTCGAGACCCTGGTCCCACATAGCCATGGATTTTGTCACCGGTCTTCCCCCGTCCCATGGCAACATGGTCATCATGACCATGGTGGACAGCTTTTCGAAGGCGGCTCATTTCATCGTGTTGCATTGCTTCCCATAATCCGTCTTCTTGGAGCTCTCATTTAGTCTGGGTCGAGTATAACCACAATTTCTTACGTCGTCATTTACAAAGCTATCACCCATCCAGTGTTGCATACGTTACCAACCCTCTCTGTTCCCTGCCCAAGAAACCGACGCCCAGGTCCCGTCTGCCCTTGCTTTTATTCAACGGTGCCGTCGCACCTGGCGGATAGCCAGAAAAGCTCTCCTCTGGACTGACACACGCATTAAGAATTCGGCAGACTGTCACCGGTCTAAGCCCCCAGCTTATGTCTGTGGGCAGAAGGTCTTGTGTCACTATTACTAGTGACCCAGCAACAACTTTTTTTGTATCATATCGATAAAATCCTGCTTAAAACTATTCCAACACACATTACTCCCACAGGCTCTCATTGGAAAAGGCAAATGCTTGTCAGAGAATTGGCGGGAGGGCAACATTTGCTAAGACAAGTTTGTTCAGAAATGCTTGAAAAGGCAGGGCTTAGCAAAGAGTCAGTTTATTACTAACCTTTTTCTAATAAAGGCCAGTATACACTGGCTCTAAAGAAATATTTGGACAAATAAATGAATGTGTCTGCATTAGACAACAAAATATCAAACCAAGTGGCATCTGTAAACAAATTATTCAGTTGATGTGTATAATGTATAGTTTTCTTGTTGAAATACTTTTTGGAACCACTATATACAGAATTACATTTCCACAGTATTGTCCACATAAAATATTAAAAAAGATTGATGAATTTTTCCCAAATTGTCTATAAAACATTTGTAATCACATTTAATGTGAAATTTCAGATAGAATGCCCACCTGTATCCTACTGTTACCCCAGTCTGCAACAATAATATTCCCATTGTCATCTACAGCCACCCCGGTGGGTGCATTGAATTGCCCATTCCCTTCTCCTTGCGAACCAAATTTAAACAGGAACTCCCCATCAGCACTGTAAACCTGCAAGAAAGAGTGAGATGTGAATCAATCGAAGACAATGAAAATAATAATCCGTGGATGGCAATGCAGGATGGAAATATAAAACATGCTTTACAGCATGCCCTTATAGGATGAATGCACAAAAGTTACATTGAGGCAGAACATTATAAAACAGTACTGCAGACCTCGCCAGTGTTTGACGATAACTTGTTATGTAAAGTGAAACCTGGACTTCCAAGGATTTACACTGTAAAGAAAAGAGCTCACTTTACCTTAACAGAGTGATTGTGGAAGTCCGTCACAACAATTTCATTCTTGTTGTTTATAGCCACAAAATGGGGACCTTGCAGCCATAGAAGGAGAGAGAGAAATCATTACATTCAGAAAATGTAAACAGTGGTTTTGTTTCTAAGGAAATATACAGTGACACAGAAAGCACTTGATTCATGCAGCTTCTAATTCCATGAAGAACAAACAATTCTCTCACAACAATTTCCTCCTCTTTCCTTCTCTGAGGCCCAAATTATCAAATCAATAATACACTCTAAATAATCAGTATACACTGTAGAAATGTGTTTATGTTTATATTTAAGAATTTAGCAGATGCTTTTATACAAACAGAATTACAATATTTAAGGTACACATTTTACAAGTAGTTGTGTCTCCTGGGAATCAAACCTATGACCTTGATGTGGCCAGCACCATGCTAAATCAATTGAGCTGTTTAATACTCACTGAATGCAGGACCAGATTTACTCAGCTTCAGCTCTGTTGGCGTATTTGGAGTGTTTTTGTCTGCAGAGAAACAAAAAGTGGCAGCTGATTAAAAATTACATACATTTTGCCAATTTTAGACCTGAGCTCGAGGAGCTAAATGCTGAACATCAGTTCAGTTCAAGGTGAAAGAAGGTAACAATAATAGCAAATAAAGATTACCTGCAAACTGTCTCTCTGATGTTCCTTTCGCACCAAATTTGGTCACCAGTTTGCCGTTGGATTGGAAAACGAAGACACAGCAGGCCTTGTTATCTGCTGTGATTATATGACCATTTTTATCCACGGCTACTCCTTTAGGACCCATCAGCCGGCCTGCACCAATTTTATTCTGCCAGAGAAGGGCATTTGAGCAACACAAATCAATCAAATCAATGTGGCAGATATTCATGGAATGCCAGAAACTAGGAGGCGAGAACCGGCTTTCCAACATAAATAATAGTTAAATGATAAACTTAAAAGACAACATAAACACACACATGACGGACATGTCCGTAAACTATCTCTCTCTCCTGCACGATCCTCTGCAGTTGACCTTTATCCCTCTCGGGAGGCTTGATTAGCCTAATACGGGACCGGGTGTTTACGATCACGACCCGGCCCCGCCCTCCACCCTGCTACACTAGGTAAAGGTAAGTCGGTAAAAGGTTATCTCATTGGAAAAAAATAAAAACATAATTTGACAAAAGCAATTAGATAAACAATCATTTTCTATCTTAAAGGGGTCATGACATGGGTTTTTTTTATTGTATTATTATGTTCCCTTAGGTGCAATTATAGTATTAATATTTTTTTTTTTTAAGAAAAACTTTTAAAATCTAGTGATTTATGACCTTTTCCCACCCTGTTTCTCATCCTCTGATTCAAACAGTCTGTTTTGGGGGCGTTTTCCATTTAAGACTTCAGTGTTAACGCCCACTGTTATGATTGGCTAACGTCAGTGCCTATGTATCAATTATTGACGCCCCAGCCAGAACAATATGCAAGTAAACTAAGTAAAAACACTGTGATTATTCATAATGAATGAAATTGCGCTTTAAAAAGTAGTTTAAAGTTTAAAATAGATTACTTACAGTTTAGCGTCGTCGTTGTTCCCAGAATAGTCGGCACGGACTTATCTTTGAGCAACAGTTTTCTGGCAAAGCCAGCATCATATTGAGATTTGTTCTCAAAACAGTCATCCTTAAAATGTACAGAACAAACGCTTAAGTTAACACTGCCGTGACTGGGACGTCCGCAAAAAATAAACTGCATCCATTTTTCCCTGACGTCTGGATCTTTCGGCAGCTTATTCAGAGGTTTTGTTTGACCACAGCCAGGAACAGCACATCTGTGTTTTCCTGTGCACAAGTAGTCTCTGTCAGAGCTCGCTGTCCATCGACTGAACACTTGTGAGGCGACGGCGATACTGAAATGAGCGTGAGTTGTCTTGGCGCTTAAAGCGTAGTTATCTTGTGCTGGAGGCGGTCATATGCAAACGCTGGTACGTCACTTCTAACCGTCACGTCACTTCTAACCATGAATCCAGAACGAGCTGTATTTTGAGCTTGATTAAATAATGATTCGTTTAGAATGGGGAGGACATCTTAAAATATTAAACTTGCAGGACGTTTTAATGATACAAAGACCTCTTATATACCAAAAAATCAAGGCAAATTTGGTTTCTCATGTCATGACCCCTTTAAAGGTGCAGTATGTAACAATTTTCATGTAATATTCACATTCCCAAATGTGCCTTTCCTGGACTTCCTAGGTTGCCTATTAAAGCCTGTAGACTGATATTCATGCAAAGGGAGTGGGTCGGTTTTGCCGGGAAAATCCAAAGGATGTGAAGCTTATACGTGCTCCCGAGAGCCTTGCCTCAGTAATAGCTTCTCTTCTACTATTCAACAGCGACAACAGACAGTCTGCAACACTAGGTAACGTTATCTTAGAGATGGAATCCAACAAGCATCCGGCTCCCAGCATAATACTGACTCCTACACAAACTCTGAGTAAGCCAAAAAAATAACATTTATCTACGGAATCCCATCTGGCTAAGTGGAAATGTGATCGTGGTCGAGCGAAAAATAGAGTGAACATCAGCAGGGCATTTGATTCCTGGAGGGACCTTTGTTCGATTTTGGGGATAAAAACCGACGCTGAATTGGTGTTCTTCTTATCGAACAGGTAATCTTACATAACTGCAAAGCATGTGAAATATAGTCCATAAGGATTGATCTGTATAATTGTAGCTAACTTGATTTTGCCTGCTAACTCTGATGAATTGCAAGCTACCTTGCTTCGTAACTTATAAAATGTAAACTATCTTCACTTTATACTAAAAGTCAGGTATACAGGATATATCTAAGCAGATATGCTGGTTCTTTGATCGTAGTACAACATATAACATACAATAGTGCAACATAACTTTGCAGTGCAACAGTAAACTGTCTGGTATAGTTTGGTAGTATGAAGCTGTATGTGTGTATCAGTATATATACTCTGTTAGCTGATACGTAGTTTTAGTTTAGTCTCAAAGTTTTTAGTAAACTATTTAATTTTGATTATGCAACCTCATCTGTCAGCAAGATGCCGGTGAATCACATTCAGTCTCTTTGTACGCTACGTCATTGTTTTGGCCGATGCTCGATCGATCGCGTCCCTATGAGTGTGTGCATGAGTAACAGGTAGCGGGCTGCATTTTACTTAACGGCCACATGTGTCATTAACCCACTGGGGTCGACGGACGCGCCGGCGTGTCCTGCTGGATTTTTCCATCATTACAGCGGAAATAACAAAGTTCTCCATCATTTTGTGGCATACAGATAAGTGTAAGACATCATTAGTGACTATAAAGGGTCTACTTTTATTTGTGTACACTCACAATAACAACAAAACCTTGTGCTTTTGTAAAATAAAGAAAATAAAAAGGGTGACCTGTCAGCAGTCTCTGGTTTTGTGAGCATATATCTGAAACACGTCACAAAAATGAACTGAAACTCCGCGAATACTTATCACACAAACACGAAACACATGTCTAAAGAAAGCTTAATATGTCTACTAAATTTTTAAAAATATTCTCCTGCAATGTAATCTGTATGAAACAAAGTGATGTACAATTTCTCCTGGCTCAGCTAATTATCCCTAATGTGATCACACACACGGGCAGAGGGCGCTATTCATATGGTAATGTATTGAGGTGATCAATGCAAATGGTTAACACCCCCGACTGTGCCGTAAAAACAAAGTTCATTCACTTTTCTGCGTGTTTGAAAGATTGCACGATACACAAGTGAGAAAACTCCTGGATAGTGATTAAGAGTTAAAATTTTCCTCAGAAGAAGAGCGGGACTCCGATGAACGTTTGTATTTTGAAGAGAGACTTGATCCAGCCGAGGATACAATTTCAGATGAGTAAGTCATTTAGTTTTCATTAGTTGACATGCTATTTTATATATATATATATATATATATATGAATATATTTTACTAGTGAGACTTTTTCCAGACTTGCCAGCCAGTATTCAGAGTATTGAAATTTGAAATATGTCCTAATAAGCAAGTTTTAGTTACGCAAGAACATAACGCATGTTTGTGGATCAAAATTTTTTTTCTTCACTGTATAAACTGTGTGTTGCTCATACAGCTGGAATTTCACTTACTGCCCTCTGGAGTCAACAGGTGGTACTGCAAGCTTGCATTTATCAGGAATCTTCCTTATGGTCCATGGGTATGCCATTAATTGCTTACATTTTCTTTACGTGTTATTTTTTGTCAAATTAATCGCACTGAATTAACGCGTTAAATCGGCAGCGCTAATTTAAACATGTAATTTGCAAGCCTTGAGTTTAATATGCAAAGTTTGATTTACATGGTTATGATTCCTGGATTTATGTTTTTATTTAAAATAAATAATTTGATAAAAACAAAAATCTATTGTAATTTAAAAATGTATGATTATAATGTTTTGTATATTTTTTGTACATATACATGCATATATAAATATATATTTACTTATTTTTATTTTGTCACAAAATAAATGTAACATACCTTAAACTTCCCTTCCGGGGAGAAGATGCTGAGCCATCTGTTGTCATAGTCGGCTACAATAATGTCACCATTCATGTCAACCGCAACACCAGTGGGTCGCTGCAGCTGACCAGGGGAGCGACCCCTTACCCCAAACTTCAGCTTGAATTGACCATCATTGGAGAACACCTACCCATCATAGAATGCACCAACCATTTAATATGTATAAGCCATTTCTCTAAATATTGTTCCTATGTTAAAAATTGACAACAGACCTCTACGTAGCTATCTTCCATTCAAGTTACAAATGTATTTACAAAATCGGAATATCGCAAAACAGTATGTGAATGTTTCCATCCCATGTGTTTAAGAGAACAAAATCTTCACTTCTGGGGAAATTGGTGCAAAACAGTAATTAAAATGGAAGTTGAAGCCAAGATGCTGTTTGATGATATTGATGTTATTCTCTGAGCGAATTATGTATTCACATAGCATGTTGAAGCAAAATCACATGACTTTTTTGATGTACATCTAAATTGCTGGAATATATCCATTAAATGTGATTCCATCCTAATTGCTGCAGGTCTTCTTATTGGAAAAAAATTAAAAAATCCACCTCAAGGGAGGGTATAAATTTTATGTGCATTTTGAATATTTTATTCACATCTTAGTGTTTCTGTCCAGGATTTTTTAAGTGATAACCCAAAATTCACATAAAAATATGTGGAAACCAGTTGTTACCTGTATGCACTGGTTGTTGCTGTCAGCTGCCACAATTCGTCCATTGCTAGTGGTAGAAATGCCCTGTAGATTGGAGAATTCCCCCCGCTCACGTCCTCTCGTCCCTGTCACATCAATAAGAAATCTGCAGTATTAATACTGACCCATTCTGACACAGGCAAGTGAAAGAGTGCAGATATAACCTTTTCTTTACAGGTCATCTTACGAAGGACATTACTGCAATGTTACATAATCAAATATATTTGCATATATAATTTTATATATATAATTTTAATAATATAATTTTAATTATACTGTAATGCTTAACAGATCTTTAGTTAAGGTACAATCAAATATTTAAATGAAAAAGCATTAAAAATTTATTTTTATGCACTTCTAGTAAAAGTTTGTATATTTACCGTTATATCATTTTTTACATTTAGAAAATAAGTCACGAAAACTACAATACAACATAGCAAAATTGGAATTATGGGAATAACACCGTTACTAAAACAATGTTAAACAAATCAGAAGCTCTTATATTTTAGATTCTTAAAAGTATTTATAACTTTGGTGTGGAAACGTTTTAACATGAAATGTTGTTTGTTTAAACAATCAAAGAAATTACATTAAACATCCTTTCCCATGATGGAAGCGCTATCAACCTACAGTGGCACACAAACTAAAACTTCAATGTATAGTTATCATTCTTACTTTTAACCACAATGTACAAACAACTCTTCACCCACCCACTCTGTAGATGAGCTCGTCCTCTATTGGGTTCTCCTTCTTCTTAGTGGTGCTGTACATACTTGAGGGTCTGCGTACCGCCTTCTGTCGCACATGTCCTCCACACCCTCCACCTCCACCAGGAGATTTTACACGCCTCTTAACGTCATCGGGCGACTGCGGGGCATCGCAGGGTTTAACGGCTCGCAGGCGGAAAGGGCTGCCCCTTACAGGCTGCCCATACAGAAGGACAGAGAAAGAAAACTCGCCCTCTGAGCAAAGCGTGTAGCCGATTTCATATGTGCCGTTCTTGTTGTCTGTGATCTCCAGTTCAGTGATGGTTCCATCTGGACTGGTGATCTGAGCCCTCAACGCAGCATTTCCTGTTTTTACTAGCTCACTGTCTTTGTCCTGGGGAAAAAAATAAATGCCTGATTGTCTAATTCCTCTAAAGCACCTTGCAGCAGTAGTTTTCAGGACACAGGTCTGTTCTGAAAGAGTCGTGAAAACAATGCCGAATGCAAAAAAAAAATAAAAAATGCAGCTAACCATAGAGTCAGGCATAGTTAGGGTAGCAAAATAAAACGGCTTATTAACTTTTAAAAGGGAAAAGAAAAAATTTCCTTATCGTTTGTTTTTGACATCAAAGACTATGTGTATAACCAAACCCTGTACTGTATTTTGGTATGAATTCATATGTGTAATATGGCTAACTAGTACAATATTTGGGCCATTGTTTGTTCCATGTGTTATGCCAAAACATTGCACTTCTGCTGTTGTTCATGCATTCACAAGCTAAAGCATATGCCGTTCATGGTAACATTAATAACTTTCATATTTGATTTGAAGAAACATTTTGTTACTTTTTTTGATAAACAATTTTGGTATTGTGTTGGGTCGTTTTAAGGCAGGACCACTGCCTTAAAGTACACTTAACCCTTGAATGTAGTCCGGGATCAGTTTGACCTGTTTAAACATTTAACACTGATTTACATCAACTTAACTTTAACTTTTTGGTCTGAAGTTTCATGACATCCTCACATACACACACACACACACACACACATACATATTGTACTGTAAATCTGGAGCATTTACTTTATGTAAAATTTGTGTATAAATATATGTAAATTAATGAAAGGTTGGTTATTAATGGTTATTGAACAGTTGTTGGGGGGGAATGTGCAAATTGTGACTGCTGAACTGTGATTTAATGAACAGGGTAAATTTGACCCGCTAGGTGCTACTGTGTTATTTGATTGCCAACTGCACCGAAGGGTTCAGAGTATTCATCAAGTTGCTGTTAGCAATTAGTGCAGTTTAATTTAATTACATAGTGTTTTTTAGTTGGGTGTTTTGACTACAGAAAGTACACTTCCAATAGTACAATAGATTCAAAAGATTTTTAAATATGACACCTTTAAAATCTCAGAATATAAAATTGTAATAGCATCTCTGCCATTTGTTTGGCAGGGAATTTGTCAAATGAGAGGGGAAATAGCAGGGCACTTTGGTTTTTAAAACGCATTGAGTACATGCAGTATTGTTAATTAGCACCAACAATTCTGCAATCATTTTAGAAGTCTACCATTGGTCAATATCAAACCCCCACAAAGATAAATACCAAAAACAAGACATCACTAACCTTAGTGGTCACCGTAACAGTGGTATTTTGGCCAACAACAGCATGTCTGAGTCCCTCTCCAGTAGCCACACTGGTGTGACCCACGGCGCTGGTGGTGAGCAGGACCCCCAGGTTCTGGATGGACCGCCGCAGCCCCTCTGTCTCCACCTGGCAGTCCAGGTGACCGTTCTCGTGGGGCTGCTCAGGGAAGGCGTGGCGAGCTAGAACCCCCATCCGCTCTCCCATCTGCTTCTGCACCAGGAGCACTTCAGTGGGGCTACCGTGGTTCAGCGCCTGCTCTGTGAAGCTACAGCTGCTCTGAATGTTCTCCTTTCCTTGCATTAATGCAGTCAATTGTGCCTGCAACACCTGTAAAGACATATCAGAGGAGTGGGGTAAGGATAAATACAGGAGATGCCCCATGAAAAAGGGTCATGTAGTTGTAGAAAGGTGAGGGTATCAGATGATTAATGTATACTATAGTACTTTGATATATACCATTGTGCTGAATAATTACCATATTCGTATACAGTTGAAGTCAGAAGATTACATACTCCTTAGCCAAATACACTTAAACTCAGTTTTTCACAATTCCTGACATTTATTCGTAGAAAATATTCCCTGTCTTAGGTCAGTTAGGATCAATACTTTATTTTAAGAAAGCGAAATGTCAGACTAATAGAAGAGAGAATTATTTATTTCATCACATTCCCAGTGGGTCAAAAGTTTACACACACTTAGCATTCGGTAGCATTGCCTTTAAATTATTAACTTGGGCCAAACATTTTGGTTAGCCTTCCACAAGCTTCTCACAATAAGTTGCTGGAATTTTGGCCCATTCCTCCAGACAGAACTGATGTAACAGAGTCAAGTTTGTAGGACTCCTTGCTCGCACACACTTTTTATTGGATTGAGGTCAGGGCTTTGTGCTGGCCACTCCAATAACTTGACTTTGTTGTCCTTAAGCCATTTTGCCATAACTATGGAAGTATGCTTGGGGTCATTGTCTATTTGGAAGACCCATTTATGACCAAACTTTAACTTCATGGCTGATGTCTTGAGATTTTGCTACAAAATATCTGCATAGTTTTCCTTCCTCATGATGCCATCTATTTTGTGAAGTGCACCAGTCCCTCCTGCAGCAAATCACCCCCACAACATGATGCTGTCACCCCCATGCTTCATGGTTGGTATGGTTAAATATTTGTTTCATCAGACAAGAGGACATTTCTCCAAAAAGATCTTTGTCCCCATGTGCACTTGCAAACTGTAGTCTGGCTTTTTTATGGTGGTTTGGAGCAATGGCTTCTTCCTTGCTGAGCAGCCTTTCAGGTTATGTTGATATAGGACTCGTTTTACTGTGGATATAGATACCTGTCTATCTGTTTCCTCCAGCATCTTCACAAGGTCCTTTCTGTGTTCTGGGATTGATTTGCACTTTTCGCACCAAACTATGTTCTCGTCTAGGAGACAGAATGAGTCTTCTTCCTGAGCGGTATGATGGCTGCATGGTCCCATGGTGTTTATACTTGAGTACTAGTATACGTGGTACCTTCAGGCATTTGGAAATTGTTCCCAAGGATGAACCAGACTTGTGGATGTCCACAATTTTCTTCTGAGGTCTTTGCTGATTTCTTTTGATTTTCCCATGTTTTCCCAGGTTTGAAGGTAGGCCTTGAAATACCACAGGTACACCTTCAGTACACCCCCTATCAGAAGCTAATTGTCTATAGGCTTGACATGATTACATTTCTGTAATTTTCCAAGCTGCTTAAAGGCACAGTTAATTTAGTGTAAGTAAACTTCTGCCCCAATGGAATTGTGATAGTCAATTCAAAGTGAAACAATCTGTCTGTGAACAAATGTTGGAAAAATTACTTGTGTCATGCACAAAGTTCATGTCCTAAACGACTTGCCAAAACTAAAGTTTGCTCATATTAAATCTGTTGAGTGGTTAAAAAATTTGTTTTAATGACTTCAACCTAAGTGTATGTAAACTTCTGACTTCAACTGTACAGTAGTATTTACATGGCATTCCAAGGGACTTTAAGGAAATACCATGAAATTACCATAGTGCATATTCAAAAATCATGGTACTTTCCAAAACACTATGACATTACCAAACACCATTGCATTTAGAGAGCAAGCTAAGCTTCCCACCTTCTGCTTGGTGCTGCAGATGGTCTCAAGGTCAGTGATGAGAGCAGCCTTTCGTTGGTGCAGTGCTTTCTCCAGCTCCTCGAATGTATTGCTGATCTCTGTTACTGCCTCATTCTTCCTGTCTGTTAGCTGCCTGGAGATCTCATTTACCAGATCTATAGCTGCAGTCAGCTGGGGAAGCCTGCAAGAGCCCGAATCAGGCCAATGTTAAATCAAACTTTTCATAAATATGTCATGGTGTGAGGAAGTTTAGTTAAAAAGTAAACATACCAGTAATTAAAAAGAGTTTACCTATAAACTATAAAAAAAAAATTACATAATAAATGCAAAATGGTAACTCATTTTAATATATTCTCATTGATTTATTTTAAATAAAAGTCACCCAAAAATGAAAATTCTGTCATGATTTACTCATTTTCATGTAGTTTAGCACTAAAACAACTCAAAGTTGTCGTGTGAATATGTGCCACAGTGAATTGGCTTCTCTTAATTGCAACACTGAAAAATGTATTACATATCATATGCCTCCAAAAGGCTTGGAATATCACACAGAAGTTGCATGGACTACTTTTATGTTTTTTAAAGAACAAAAATATGGGTTTTGGAACAACATGAGTGTGAGTAAATTATGACTGAACATAAACTGCACATACTGGCTCATGTTAAAAATTGGACATATTATAATTTTTGGCTGCCTGAACCTGTTGCGAATCACATCCAGTTGGTTCTTCAGTGCTGCTTTGTGTTGCTCCAGAACATCCCGCAGTGGAACGGTCACATGCTCTCTGTGCTCTCCCTCTGTACACTCCAAACACATGGCTGTTTCACAAGACTCGCAGTAAAACTCCATGACCTGTAGAGGGCAAAAACAACTCATTACTATGAGAGAAACTGTTGGATTGAACAGGAAATCTACGATGAATTCTGAATATGAATTCTACGATTTCAACCTCTTCAATTGATCTAGCGATCAGCAATGCTGTCCATGCATCTTAACGATTTCAATTAATCTGAACCAGGAGTAAGTTGATAAAAAAGAAGCCACTAAACAAACAAAGCATTATGAGAGAAGGTTTTACCCGCAGGTGCAGCCTGTGATAATGATGTAATTTTATGTCTCTGTAATACAGTATGTCCCAATACCTGTGCAAGCTTAATTATCACTAAAAGACTGTACTGTACTTTCCAATCACTAACCAAGAATTTACTTATTTCTTTGCATAAGTATGTGAACTTTGAGGAGGGCCTAAATCCTCTGGAGACCATTGATTGCACCCTTCTCCAATGTACTGATCAGTATATGATGCATGTTTACCTTGCCCTCATGGTTGGGACAAGAAAGAGGTGGGGCATATGTAGCAGCACTGGCCGATTCCAGCCCACTGGAGGCCTCGGGACGGGGGCAGTCCTGCTCCCTCTGCAATACCTCCATCAGATTAGTGATGAAGAAATTGTTCTGCAGAGCTGCTACACCCTTTTCTGGCAGGATGGAGGTCTGTCTGCACACTGGGCAGGAGAGGGTCAAGGATTGAGGGGGGATGTAATTCTGGAGGCATCTGCGATAAAAGAGATAACTGAGCGTAAAAAAATTAAGCAAGACCTGAACGCAAGCTGTGAAGTTTTTCCTCAAGGTCAAATGGATTGTAAGCCCACTGTACGTAACCCAAGACATTAATAATCCATCTAGTTGTGGGTGTCAGATATTTCAGACTGACCCATTAAATCTCAATTGTAAATATTTTGACAGAATGAAAGAATGTTGCTACAAATGAAAATATGTTAACAGCTGAGTGAGGAGGTAAGATTAGTTGAAAGAAGCATATGAAATTCAAGCTCAATGAGGGTAGTGGGAATACAGTCATTCCTGACCCTGCCTTACTGACCGGTTTCTAAATATGATGTCACACTTTTCCCACTCTCTTGGAAGCCATGAACAATTCTAGTATTTCAGACTTAAGGGGCTGAGAACCCAATAATATTGTGGGATGTATTGGGTCAGAGGTTTTGCTTTGAGTGCAAGATGTTGCAGGTTCATATCTTGCCAGTAAAGACTTTTTGTTTAAAATAAAAATAAGTCATAACTGTATAGCTGTAACGGAGCGCGGCAATAGAAAAGTGAGCATTTGGGAGCTGTGTGCATGGGCGCGAGTGTGATACTGCTTTTATACAACATTCAATATAAATTATAACTTTCAAAATTATAAAGTTAATATTGAGTAACTTACAATTTAGACACAATCTGTACATTTCATATTGTACAAAGCCTTTCAGAGGATAGGGAGAGAATTTATTTTCTGAAAAAGTTCCACAAAACCTGGTTTATTACAGTAATACTGTAGTAACTATGTTTCTGGTGGAAACCATAGTTTTACTATAGCAATATTGTAGTAACTGGTTAATTATCAAAATATGGAGACAAACATGTCTCTTGACTTTTCGGTCATGAAAAATATTTCAAATAGTAAAAAAAAATCCCATTTAAAAAGGCATATAATTCTATAACCTAACCTTTTAAATAAACAGGTCAAGCATTAGTGCAAGGCCTAACAAGTGTGCAAAAAAAGCCAAACAAAAAAATTATGAATAATGTCAATAATTAAAAAAAGTCTGTCCCTTGATTTCATGTAATTGGTGTTACCAATGTTAAAAAAAACTTTTAACATGGATTTAACAGGATTTTGAAAATATAAAATGTTGGAAAATAACTTTAAAGGTCAAAGGTCAGAATATGAAGTGTCAAATGCGCATACAGTGATTTTCATGCCATGCTGAATAATTTATAAATGTGCATTTTAACAGTACTTTTTCACATGGTTCATTTAAATGTGTCACTGCTGTTACATTGTGTTCATGTGAAATATTTTTATAGAAAGAACAAAAAAGATTTAAATAAATATTCCAGGTTCAATACAAGTTAAGCTCAATCGGCAGCATTTGTGGTATAATGTTGATTACTACAAAAATTCATCTCAACTCATCTGTCCATTTCTATTAAAAAAAAGCAAAAATCTGTGTTGCAGTAAAGCACTTACAATGGAAGCGAATGGGGCCAATTTTGAGGGTTTAAATGCAGAAATTAGAAGCTTATAACTTTATAAAAGCACTTGCATTAATTGTTCAGTTAAAACTCATGTATTATTTGAGCTGCAAATCATAATTTTGTTCAGTGATGCTATAGACCTTTTGCAGAGACTATGATGACGCATTTCCGCCTTATTTAGTAGAGTAAATAACATTATGCTTTGTGTTATATTACTCTGGAATTAGTTAAAAAAAATGAATCACCACAGCTGCGTGGGGGATTCGATTACAGTTGCTGAGAGAGTGACAGTAAATTTGGCATCTTCTCCCATCTGACTGAAATAGACTGACTATTTTTTCTTCTTCTTCTGGATAGTCATTCAAATGTAATTGTGGATTTTTTCTTTTGCTCTTGGAGAAAATGGTAAGTGAAAATAATATTTCCCATTCACTCCCATTCAGCGCTGTTGAAGTTTACCCTGTAATGGTTTAAATCCATGTCCCAAAACCTGGAGTGTGAAAAAGGTCTTTTGACACCATCTTAGAAAATGTATCTTTTAAGAGGTTTTAATTTAAATTAAATAAATATATATATATATATATATATATATATATATATATATATATATATATATATATATATATATATATGATATATTTTCCATGTCAAAATTTTTTGAAAATGACCCAGCCATGACTGTAGTAAAGCCATGGTTAACTTTCATGAAGGTTAATTATGGTTTTACTACAGCAGCCATAGTTGCTGTAACACTGGTAATTGTAGTAAAACCATGGTAACTGCAAAATTTGCCATGGTTTTACTACAGTAACTATAGCTGAACTGTGGTATTTGTAGTAAAACCATGGTAACTGCAAAATTTGCCATGGTTTTACTACAGTAACTATAGCTGAACTGTGGTATTTGTAGTAAAACCATACCCACAAAAATAACCAGAGCTGCAGTTGCTCCTCTGAACTGTTGTCAGTAAAACATGAAGTGAGATGACAGATTTGCAAAAAGTTAATATTCATACATTTTATAAATATGGGTTTAGATTTGCGAGACAAAATAGTCTAGGCTTTCTTATGCTAGAAGCCCTTTGCTCTAAACCAAAGGTCTTTTGCTTGCAGTAAGTTGCTTTTGGAATTTAAAGAGCGTGATTGCAATCATTTGTTAATTTATGGTACTTTCTTTGGTAACATGGTACTTTCTCTAGATGTGGGTGTTTACCTCTCGCAGAAGGTGTGCAGGCAGGGCAGGACTTTGGGGTTGTGGTAATGCTCCAGACAGATGCTGCACACCAAGAACTGCTTGTCTATCTGACGCACCACCGGACTGGTGCTGCCGCTTTCCCGCTTAGCCATCGTGAGAGGCATTCAAATGAAGAGACAGAGTCTCTTAGACTAAAAGAGAGAGAGAGAGAGAGAGAGAGAGAGAGAGAGAGAGAGAGAGACACACAGAACATTCGTCTTTGAGTAAAGCTGTGGAACGGCCTCAAGGTCTGGTATATACACATACAGACCTCTTTCATCTAATCCGCTGCATACATCCAAAGGCCAAGGAAAACTGTCCATTTACATAATGTCAAATTGTCAAAGGCTTTGATTTCATATATGAGTGATTCTTCAACTATGGGCACTTTTATGTCTTATAGGTTGATTTCAAATAAAAACTAATTGAAATAATAAAACAGATTGAATTGTGTAGAAGTGCATTTGTTCAGAAAAATGACGGTTCAAAAATTACAAACATCACAGTTCACAGGGCCAAAAATGCCCATTGTTGAAATAATAACCCATAAAATGACAGAATAATTTATTTATTTTTTATGTTGCTACTAAGGTAATTCCACATATGAATTTAGCATTCCTGGACCATTTCAGTGTTGAAGTATATAGTATATGACATAAAAACTGGGTTTTCAGCTGGGTATGAACTGTAAGGGGAGGGATGTAGATTCAAAATAGAAGTCTCTGAAAGCTGTTAGCTATATCCGTGACACACCTCCATCTGAACATCTGTCTGCTCAGACACAGCAGATTAACCCTCGATCAAATAACAAGAACACTTGATGCTCAGTATCAAGGAAGTGAGCATACCAGATTAGCATAGTACTTAGTACAAAACAAAATGAGTATGTTTTCTATAACTGAGGGAAATAAAAAAAACAGTATGACTGCTTGGGGATGTTAGGAGCTTTTTTAAGTTGTTTAAGGCATCACGCTGCACTGGAGCCCATAAATGTGACACGTGCTGCATGGCAGACACTTTGAGGGACCTTCCTCTTAAACAACATACAACAAGCAAAAACACAGATCATGTAACCTACAGTCAACAGAGCATTCAAAACATCAAATTAAATCAGCATTGTAGACAATATTAGCAAATCAGCGGTCACAACAGCCTATTCCAAAACATCACAGGAAGCCTGGTTTCTAAGAAATGTGGTTTTGTCTGAGCCGTAGCTCACTGGTTAGAGCACAACATGCTACAAACTGTGGCATGGTCCTTGAAATGTCAAGTGAAAGTAAACCAAACACAACACTGAGATCAGCTGCATCAGTGACAGCAGCATCATGCTGGCGGAGGTCATATTTAAGATGAGTGCAGTGTGATGAATGAACACACCAGCTGCAGTGTAAAGACAGGAAAACATCCATTGAACTCCTGGTTTCTCATTGCTACTTTAAAGTCAGATTTACTTTCACTTCCAGCTTGTGCATCAGACTGCAGTGCTCAGTTCTCTCTTTCTTTTCATAAAAAAAATATATCTATATATATTTTCTACACTACAAATCAACTGTTTGAACACATTATACTGAGTTTACTTTATATTTCTTTATGGTCTAAAAACACCTTTTGATCTAAATGCTTCATTGCTTTACAAATATATATTGTACACGTATGTATTATTTTATAAAAAAATATTATTTTTAATATTTATAATAAATAAAATAAATAATAATAATTATATATTTTTAATTTGTATTAAATTAATTTATTAATTTATTGTTTACCAGCCAACATATATGGTACCCCACGAGTGGCTCCTTTGAGTGGTGGTGGCGTAGTGGCTAAAGCGCAGGCCTGTTAATCAGCAAGATCACTGGTTCAAACCCCATGACCACCACCATTGTGTCATTGAGGAAGGCACTTAACTCCAGGTTGCTCCGGGGGGATTGTCCCTGAGTAATAAGTTCACTGTAAGTCGCTTTGGATAAAAGCATCTGCCAAATGCATAAATGTATATGTAAATGAAGAAGCTCAAATTTAAGACAATTTTGATTTGTTCAACACTTTTGGTCACTCCATAATTTTCATATTTTCATTTGTGTTATTTAATAGTTATGATGACTTTACAATTATTACAACTAGTTAGAAATATTAATAATAAAGAATGAATAGGTGTCCAAACATTTGATTAGTGTGAGTCCTGCACCTCTGCTCACTGGCTCTTCAATGCTGCAGGAGGAAGTGAGAAAAAAAGAGGAAGACTTTAAAATACACTTCCTAAATTTCCACCCAGTTCCTTCCTCTGCATTCAGAAAGAGAGAAAGACATTAATAATGCACCTGCTTTTCTGCTAGCCTAGAAAACACATCGAAAGTGAAAGATTAGTCTCTCTCAGCCCAAAATGGCAGCTGTCTTTGTGGCAAAGAGAAAACACATGACACGTGGGCTCAGTTGCCCAAATACACATCCTCCCACGCACAAAAACACTAGAAAGATTATCCCTGGTCTTGATCACCACACAAGGAAGGGTTGTGGATATTCTCAAGCAGACCTTGTTTGGTTTCCTGCTAGCTCTAGCCAAGCCCAGTAACTAAGAAACACCACTGCAGCCCCCCTCACTCTCTCTCCCTCCCCACCCCCTTCAGAGTCAGCCGCACTTCCCCTCATAGCACTCTGACATCACAGCACTTTTCTATCATGTTCTCAGTGTTTTTCCTCCGCCGTCCTGCCCTCTTTCTTTTTCTACTTCTCATCCTTTCTCTCTCTCTCTCTGCATGTTCTCTGGATTATTTGGCCAACAACTGGACCTCATTTCCACTGAAAAGCAGAAAATTAATATCTATCTGTCTGTATGTCTGTCTGTCTGTCTGTTATGAAAACAAGGCTGTGAGGGTCATAAGCAACATTTCTTCAACGTTTGAACTGTTTGATGTCCCATCTAATTTTTCACAACCAATGTTTCAGGATTTTGTGTCCACTGGAAATATTTTGGAAAGAGTTATCTTCAATGCTTGGTTAGCTGAATGATCTCCACCTACTTTTAAGTACACAACCTTTTGTACAAACTGTTATTCTATCCCTCACAGCTTTGTTTACATTTGTGTTAAATTAAATATGGTGTCTACCCTGCCTAAGATGTACATTCAGACAGAGTTGTGAGAAACATGAAAAATGAAATTTCACTACTTAGTTTACCCAAAGTGATGTTTGGTTATAATTAAGTCAGATTGCTCAAAACAAATATGATACCATTATGTTCCGTAGAAAAAAGAGGCTAAGTGAGCAGAATGATCTAGCTGCTCTTTTCTGCACAATAAATGTGGATTTGCCAGATTTTTAACCCTCTCGAGTGCCTTTAAAAGACTTAAAATATTGTTCATAAATCATCATTTTTAAATGTATTGCTATTTTGGCAAATTTTTTCAAAGCCAAAAACATTATTACTACAGCTACAACTACAAAACATTCGATCACTGAAAACATGCAATATTAAGAACTATTTAAGTTTTAATGTTGCTTTCTTAGCATGCAAAGTGTAAGATATAATACTGTTTCTCACATTCTGTTAATGAGCTTAATGGCCCCCTGCAGTCAGAGCCACTGTGAACAGTCTGGACCAGACATAGTTTACAGTACTGGAATCACTCTGTAATCACACCCTCTCAAATAAGGTCTTGAAGAAAACACATTTGCCTTAGTGTCGACATTAATGAGGCCATGATTGGTATTGGACTAGTATTTCTAGACATTAATATTAGCATTTAGACAATACAAATTACATAAAAAGATTTTCTCTGGAATCTTATTTCCCAATTTATACCTCCAATTGTGGCTGGGTGGTTGTATTGAATTTTCACAATATTTTCTCAAAAATTTCACTGGCAATATATTACACTAAATTACATAAAAACATTTAATTACACACACACACGCACACACACATATATATATAGCTCTGAAAAAACTAAGAGACCACTGCAAAATTATCAGTTTCTCTGGATTTACTATTTATAGGTATGTGTTTGAGTAAAATTAACTGCTCGATTCCAGCCTTGCTGAAACTGATCAAATGTATACCATGTATGTCGCTTTGGGGGAAAAAAATAGACATCTGTCAAATAGCCTACATATATGTATTTCCACTACTTTTGTAGGAGTCTGTGTCATCAGTAATGGATTTATTCCATATTACTAGTTTGATTTTTCCTACTGAGAGTTGTATAAGCAGTATTTCGAGTTGCTGTGTCTAGGGGAGATGCAATGAGTCACAGAGCACTAATAGAATTTATGCATCTGTGGCTCTTTATCCTTATATGTCCAGTTTTAACTGCAGACGTAGACTGGACAGACTACAGCAGAGATATTTCCTGATGCTGCATCCAAAGCCTGTCTGTTTAAGAGTATGGTACAATGGGGCTAAAGGCACCCCTGAAGGAAATTTAGATTTTTTTCTGGTCACAAAATGTATCAAAATGTAAAATAAATTGTTGTTTGTTGTTAAAATTAAGTTTTTAAAAAAAGGTGGGGAGGAGCCTTTTACACCACACTTGGGATAGAAGGCCCACACACTTGGGGTAAAAGACACCCAGGGGGTTATAGTGATATTGTGTAGATATAGGCGCAATAGTTATAGGGCAAAATTTGTCAACTAATGCAAATACTTTTTTTGAGTAACAAAATTAATCTCCATTATGATTGGATTTGGGGGTAACCCCAAATACTATCCTTTTGCTTATTGGATAGTTATTGAAAAACTTTTGATTTAATCATCTTGAACAAATAAATAACATCCTTTGTATTTAAATATTAGATCAAATTGCCCAAAAAAACTTTAGTCATTACACGCTTTGATCTCATGGATCAGGAAACTTTTGCTGTGTATAGTGAAAAATAGGTATTAAGGAAAGTGCTGTGGTAATTTTTGCTGCTATTTTGTGTTTCGGAAGGAAATAAAATCATACATGCCTTTTATCACAAGGGGCCTTAATCCCCTTTGTACCCTAATGCTAAAATAGACCGCTTTTAATGTCTTAAAGCAACTGATTTCAAATTTGAAGTGTTGTGTGAAGTGTTGAAGGGTGGTGGGTTCGATTAAAACAAACTCTGATGCGATTGCTCTGTTAGTGTGGTTCATTTGAACAAGTGTGAACCTTGGTTCAAAATACAATTACTTGTGCAGCCATAGCTCAGAGTTTACCTCGGTAGCTTTTAAGTATACAGTTTTACTGCTTAAAGGAAGAGTTCACCCAAAACTGGAGATTATTAACTCACCCTCATATCACTCAAAAACTGAGAACAACTGCAACTAAATCATTAAGTCAAGCTGAACTTGAGAACTAATGAACAAACGGTTCAGTCTGATTTGTAAACCAGGTAATCACCAGGTAAATTCACTATCAAAAAAACAAAAACAGCTTGCCATAGGGGTGGTACCCTCAAAGATACACCAATTGTACTACATCCTCAAGGTTTTATACTAGATAGTTCCTTATGGCCATTTAGAGGGTACAATGGGTGTACCTTTGAGGGTATCGCCCCAGTGACAAGCTGCTCCTAAAGGTACAATTTTGGCAAATTTTTTCTGACATTGTTGAAAAGGTTCTCAAGTTTAACCCACTGGCTCAATTGTCTGGTTGCAGCAATTCTCGTGTTAACAGCTCAAGTTCAATTCCCAAACAGGAGGGGAAGATTATCAGTGAATAATTATTAAAAGTCATATGAACAACTTTTATGTTGCTTTTTTGTCTTTTTGGAACTTCAAATGTGGTCACTATTAACACTATGAACTACGTGAAGACTATTCAGAAATGTTCCTTTTTGTTCCACACCTTAAATAACAGCATACAGGTTTGGAATGACATGATGGTGAGTACATGATGACAGAATTTTAATTTTGGATGAACTATTCCTTTAAATAAGGAAGACTTCTCATGCCTAGTTGTAATTGCCTTTGTTTTATCAATACAACATGATCACACAGGAAGTCGGCGTGTTGTTTTCGTGAGATCCGGTACCTTAGCCATATTATGCAGAGTGGACTCAATGACAAGCAGCATCTCGTATCAGTACCAATTTTAGCTAAACAAAATCAACCTACTGTTTCCAAATTCACTGTGTGATCAGTCTGATCAATGTGTTTTCTAAACTTAAGGGGTTTGTTGCAACCAGCTGCAGAAGAATATTTACATTTTACCTTAATCAAGAAAGACTATTATGAAAGCTGGTATGAAAGCAAATGACAGAAATAGAAAAGAAAAAGCATTATTTGAGGTGTTAGAGCTAATGCAATATTTGTCTAATCAGGAAAGAAATAAACAGTTGCATCAAAGCACAGACTGTGTGGCTTTTACTAATCATAATGTCTGTACATTAAAGGGGTTCTATTATCAGATGAACTAATAGCTGTGGACCATCGTTGGAATAGAGGTAGTTGATCAAATCAACCCTGATCTTCATCCATAAACAACCAAGAGTGGACATCTTCACAAGTAGTGACGATTTCATGAATGTCTTATCACGTCTGATCCAGAATATCCAAAGAGTGTCAACTGTGAAGCACTATAGATAGAGCTGCAGTGCTGGTGTAACTGAGACAGTTTAGGAGAGAACAGCCCATGTTTTGTCTGATCTCTCTTCCTGACTCACAGCATGAAAACAACAGACAGGTGGGTCTGCGTCTGTTAAAGTTCACCCAAAAATGACAATTCATCTATTGTTTATAGTCATCCTCATGTCATTCCAAACCTGTATGCTGTTTTCCATGGAGAACAAATGGGGAAATTTTTAAGAATCTTTAAATTGCTCTTTTCCATAAAACAAAAGCTCCTTTTTGCAAATAACAGTTCATGTTCTTTGGAGCTATTATGAGGCATGAAGACATGGCTGTCCTAATGTGGTGGCCAAGATGCCAAGTCCAGTGGGAGACTCTTGGCTTCAATTCAACCTAATACAACACGAAAGCCTCCGCTATGCCACACTTCTGTCCTTAAAACCAGATGGTTGAATTAGTAAAAACATTCCCATCCATTCAAACTGTTTACTGAACGATTATTCAAGGACATATTTACTCATTAGTACTTTATAAGAGGCAGGAAGGCTGTAAGCACAATTTACTGATACATTTGTATCAGTAAATTACAAAAAATGCTGAAGTAAAGGCAAATTCATAGAGTACAATTTGTGCTTAATGTGCAGTCATTTGTCACACTAACATTGTGTAACTATCCAAGGGCAGTGTGCTGTGGTCATCTGGACACTCACAGCGCTTCTGCAGTAAACAGGCACGGTGAAACACAGGGACAGCACATTAAAGCAGAGGGAGAAAGAATTGTCTTATGCACAGGTCCAAGAGCGCAGGTTTATTTTGAAGCGCCTTAAATAAAATTATATGATAACCTTAGTGTGCAGTTTTCTGTCATTTTTCCTATAAATTTTCTTTCTGTGCATTCTTGTATATTGTGCAAAGACCAAATCAGAAGTTATAAATAAATGTAATGTTCACACAAGGTTCACATAGGATAATCTTCTTGCATTCTAACGTGCTATTTTTTACGTCTGTCTTTGTAAATATGCACTAGATGGACATTTTTGGCCATTGTGGTACGTCTCACTGTTTTTGAGAGTCTTGCATCATGAGCGTTGCACTTTTATGATGCCATTTAAAAATACTTTTGACACAAAGCATCTGACTTCCGGTAGAGTGAATGCTGTCGTGTTTGTCTGCCGCTGTGCTCTGGGTTCTTTCAATGTTTTTAAATGCTTTTGTTTTAGTGGCCTTTTGTATGAGCGACCTCAGGAAATCGAGTTTTATACTTCTCTTTTATCTTACGGAGAAGTGACTTTTTAGTTTATTTGAAATCTAAACTACACCTCACGTCTGACTGGATTACTTCAAGGAAATGAATACAGCTGCACTCACCGATGGTTTTCGCCGGGACTGCTACGTGCAGTCTTAAATAGGCTGCTTGATTCCCTGTACTTCGTCGACATCTAGTGGGGCTGGAGTGTGTGGATTTTGAATTCGAGTCGTGTTGGTGGATGTATTGAGGATGTTCTGCCTTCTGTTGCCCATCTTGGCCTACTGGAGGTCTACTGTTTGCCCTCGTCAGTTTCAGCAGAGAGCTCCCTGCTTGATTGCAAGTCCATACAATAATCTTTCTTCTGATATGGTTTTATTCTACTCATCTCTGTACGGTGTTTGAATTCCTAGGACCACCTGTCAGACGGAGTACACAATTATTGCACTGCACTTGGAATTGCGTGTCGCCCCCGGTATATCCATCGAGGGTCACGCCGACATCCCTGCACATTACCGGCTGATTCCCCTGACAATCACCACATACTAGCCATCCGGTCTTCATGCCATCTCCCTCCGACTGGTGAAATTGATATGAAGCAGGGTGTCAATTTTTATATTCTCAGCATGCTGAAACTCACATCTTTTATTTCACCGCAAAACATGGATGTTGCCACTATTAAGATGGTCCTCATTAATGCACGTTCAATATCGAACAAGTCTTCTATTCTGAATGACTTTTTTATATCACAATCATTGGACTTTATATTCATCACTGAGACCTGGCTGTATCCTGGCGAACAAATGGCCCTGGGGGAATCTAACACCGCCAGGTTGTGACATTTTAAATTCCCCACGGACTTCAGGGCGAGGAGGTGGCATTGCCACTGTTTTTAAAAACTCTTTTAAATGCAGAATGCTGCATATGGATATGTATTCCAGTTCTGAGGTCCAATTGATTAAGATTGACATCTTGGGTCCAGATTTCTGTGTACTTGTATAAAGACCTCCCAGATTTAATACAGACTTCATCCAACAATTTTCAGACTTTCTCTCTGGACTGGTGTCTTGTGGTGAAAGAATCCTGATTCTTGGGGATTTTAATATTCATGTATGCTGTCCATCAAAACCTCTGGTAAATGAATTTATCTGCCTCACTGAGTCTTTAAATTTTATGCGACATGTCACTGGTCCTACTCACAATATGGGTCATACATTAGATCTGGTGTTATCGTATGGTCTTTCTGTGTCCAACTTAGAGGTCTTAGATATTGGCATTTCTGACCATTATTCAATAATATTTGAGTCTGGTGTCTATGTGTCCTTTCCCTACTTTATCTCAGCCCTCACGCCACTCATAGTCCATTCACTCCTGTACTGCCAATCTTTTTTACATTTTATCTAACACATTTCACAGATGATGTCTTAGCTGGACTCGACACTGAATCATTGGTTGACGGTTTCAATAAATCTGGTAATTTTACACTTGATAATGTTGCTCAAGCCAAGGAGAATTAAGGGTGTTTCACAGCCTTGGTTAAATTATGTCACCCGCACTCTCAGACAAGAGTGCAGAAAAGCTGAGCGCAAAATATGACCATCAACAGCAGTTTAATCATCTTCTTTCTTGTCATTGTAGTAATTATCATAACCATCAATAACATGGTGTCATCGTTACCTGTATATTTGTTTATGGATATTTTTTCCTTATTATCCATAATATATTGTTATGTAAACAGCTACTCGAGGCTCAGGATTTGGCAGTATTTATAAACCACACATGGAAGGTCACTGAATAACCACAAAAAATGCCTCACATCCCACTAAGCGCTATAGAATATTTGCATGGCACTGTAACAGAATATTTCTAGATTTGAATAATAATTTGTATTGATATAACTTATCTCATACTAAAAAATAGTAGCTGGGAAAAATGTGGCGATAAAGGCTACACTGGAAATTATCTGACATATCGAATGCGACACTGTGCATAAACAGCTGAGCATTTACTGTGTAAGAGACCAACAGCTGTTATAATGAGCAGACAGACTGGAGAAACATTCTCATATCTCTCTCAGAATTGGAGGACTACTTTACATAAGATGTTTCTGGTTGGTGTTTGCTCTCTGACGGTTAGCAAAGAGTGTGTTAAACAATCATTATGCCATAAAGGGTTTGTGAGGTCCAACATTAAAGGAATAGTTCACCCAAAAGTGAGAATTCTGTCATCATTCACTCACCCTCATATTTTTCTTTCTCACATTGAACAAAAAAATGTGTTATTTAGAGCAAGATCTTAAAGGCAAATTTCAAAATGAATAAAAACATTTATTTCCATCTATTCCTCTGACAAAGCTATCATATGGCTTCAGGAGACTTGGAATATTGTACACAAGGCATATGGACTACGCTAATTACATAATTATTGTATGGTGCTTGACAGCCCCTGGTCCCCATCCACTTTCAGGGTATTGAATAAAGCAATGTGAACATTCTTCAAAACTTCTCCTTTCATGCTCCACAGAAGAAAGAATGTCATACAGGTTTGTAACAACATGAGCGTGAGAAAATTATGATAGGATTTTCATTGTTTGGGTGAACTAGCACTTTAAACATGGTTTTGCAATGGCAGCACAGAGAACAAAATGCAAGATATTCACTGTAAATCTTGACATTGCAGTCTCTAGGCACTATGATGATTTCAAGTTCTATAACATATCCTAGCACTTGCAATGGCATGATTTATAATGAACATTTTTAATTACATTTTTGTCTGTTCTCACTCAAAACCAATTAGATCACTTTAGAAGACATGCATTAAACCACTGGAGTCTTACAAATTACTTTTATGCAGCCTTTATGTGCTTTCTGGTGCTTCAAAGTTTGGTCACCATTTACTTGCATTGTAAGGACCTACAGAGCTGAGATATTCTTTTTAAAATCTTTGTGTTGAGCAGAAAAAAGAAAGTCATATATGATCTGGGGTGGCATGAGTGTGAAATAATGATGAGATGGGTGAACAATACATTTAAACAGAAAATAATTTGAATTAATTATGCATTAACACAGCATGACAACCTGTTCAGCACAATTATACCATCCGTTTCACATCTTGTCACTTTCCAACCTGTCTTTCACTTTTAAAACTAAGCCCCACATGTCTTGCACTGCTGTTAATGATACTGTCTCTTTGACACCATATACAATATTTATAAGTCTTTGCTCACATTGATTCACAACCTGCGAAAATTGTCAAATGACTAAATCATGAAACTCTAACAACCCTCAAATCTGCTACTTTCCAGTGAAATTTGTGTCATAAGCACAACTGCAAAGGCCATTTAATACAGTATTTGAGAGAACACAATACACAAATACTGCATGCAGAGCAAATGTCCAGTTAGTCAGACTGGACCTGATAGTACAAAGACATGCACCACACAATCATGTAAATTACTGCACCTAATTTAGATGATTAATCAGAAAACATCTAGAAACTTCACAAAAGAACACCTATTAAAATACAGAAATGGACTATACAACAGTGGTACCCTCAGGACACCTATTAAAAGTGATCTGTTGGGGTTACATTTATTCTACATGTACAATAAAACCGTTAAACGAAACAACGGTCAAACTCGACCTTAATCACAGCCCTACGATGACATAAAGGGGAATGAATCTACGTCCTGCAGATATTTTAAGACTTCCGCACATTTTTGGAAAATGGTGGACGCTGGACATTGAAACATTGTGAAATTAAATAAATTGTTCATTTACAAAAAGTGTGGCTGATTTCAACAGTCAAGTCACAGATACATATCTCAACAATACAAATGTCAGATGCTATTCAATGAATTATTCATCACAATGCATCAACGGAGACGCATTCAATGAAATGACAGAGGGACCGTTCAGACCGAACGCGTTCTGGCGCTAATAAAAAAGCTAAACTCAGAGCAACGCATGTCACAAACGCAGGTGTTTTAAAAGTTGATGTTGTGTTAACCTGACACGGCGTCTAAAAACGCAGAGCTCCTGCGCGAGACGCTGAAAACACATCTGGTAACTTCTAAAGGAAAACAATTGAAAAAGAACGCAGACAGACACAAAAAACGCGTTCGGTGTGAACGGCCCTTCCATGAATCTAATTTGGGAAGAGGCGACGGTAAAAGAAAATAGTGAACTCACGTGAAATTTTGGCCGGATTTAAACAGGAGTCAGCATGAGTGATGGTAAAGCGAGTTCATTGTCAATGTCCGATAAATAATCCGGTGGTTACGGTTTTTTTCGTTAAAAAACTGCAATCCTTTTTATCCGTATGGGAGAGACGGTTAAGGAGGAGACAGTGAACCGAGATTGTGGGCGTGTGTTAAACCAAAGGTGCTCGCTCATTGGTCAACACTGCAGCGTGATGAACTATGATAACCAATGTGAGTTTATCTTTTGGAATATGTAAATATTTAAACGCCCTTTCCAAAATGTAGAGAGAGAGAGAGAGAGAGAGAGAGATGTAGATGATCATTGCTACTGCTATTGAAGTACAGACATCCCTTTTTTATTTTTTCTGACTGTTTGAATAATTTTTTACATCTTAAGATGAGTTAAAAACAGTTGTAAACTTTAAAATAGACCTTTGTCAAAAGAGGACCCATAAAGGAGTGGTGGTGGTGGTGTAGTGGTCTAAGCACATAACTGGTAATCTGGTTATCAGAAGGATGTTGGTTTGAGCCCCACCATTGTGTCCTTGAGCAAGGCACTTAACTCCAGGTTGCTCTGGGGGGATTGTCCCTGTAATAAGGGCTCTGTAAGTTGCTTTGAATAAAAGTGTCTGCCAAATGCATAAATGTAAAGGAAGGCAGTCAGGGAGAACCCAAATTCTGTAATTGTTCACTCATCCTCATGTTGTTCCAACCCTTTATGAATTTCTTTCTTCTGTTGAACACAAAAGGAGATAAAATGTTAGTCTCAGTTACAATAGACTCTCATTTCATCTTTATTTCTCCATACAATAAAAGTGAATAGTGACTGAGGCTGTCATTCTGCCTATAAGATCTCCTTTTGTGTTCCACAGAGGAAAGAAAACCACACAGGTTTGGATAGATGAGGGTGAGTAAACATTGTCAACTTTCAATTTTGGCATGATGGGAGATAGGTGCCATCTGTTGTTCCTGCCTGGCAGGATACTCAGACTTACTGGCTCTATATGGTTAGGATTAGGTTGGGGGCGGGGTTTAGAGTATCTGCTGCCTGCCAGGAACAATCCGTGGCCCCTATGTTCAAAGGGCTAATTTTGGTTGAATAATCATTTTAAAGCAGGGGTCTTCAACCATTTTCGGACCAAGGACCTCTACCTTGGTGGGTAGAGAGACTGTAATGGGACTCCTGTTACATATTGTATTAAATTGTGTATTGCGTTTTATGCCTATTTTTCATTTTCCTTGTTAATCACTGTTCCATACCCCCTCCTTAATAAAAAGACAGACAGATAGACAGACAGATAGACACAGAAAGGCCAAAAAACAGATATACCCAGTTCATGCAGAATATTTTTTTTATAATGTTACTAATATGGAGTCTTCATCTCATGTGAGTGATCAATTTTAAACATATATTTTATTAAGAGGAAAACAATGACTATGTGCACCTTTAATTATGCTGTTTTGAGAGTCCCCGTCTTGTGTGTGTGGAACGTTAAGGACCGTTTATGCCAGCTTGATAGTCTCAGTGGTAACTATTTATTTACACCAGGTAATTAGGCTATTGTTCTAAAAGTAAAATGCAACTTAAAATAAAAGAAACAGTATGCTGTCATTTGCTCAACCGCACAGCATGAACAGCGCAAATCTGACGCGTTTACTCCCATTCAGTGGCGTAGATTTCAGGGGGATAGTGGTGAGGTAACAATAATAAAAACAAGCAAGAACAACCCCACCAATATTTATACCATGATCAATGGAAACATGTAAATTCTTCACATTGTAACCCCCCAATGTTCAAGCCAAATCTACACTCTGGCTCACACGACCCTCTAGTGCAATGCTGCTGAACATGATGCGTGTCATGCTTTGAGCGGCTCATGATTATCATGGGCATGTAAATAGATGTCTGAGCTGTGAGCTTCTGTTGGCTAGCTCGGTTTCATCATACTTTAATATGGTTTAGCTTTCCAATCAGTTCATAACTAAATACAACAGGATACACAATTATGAGCAAGGATTAATTAGGATGGTTTGGCATGCAGGTGTGGGGAATTTAAACATGTTGATCGATTAAAATACATACACTTCTCTCTATCGCACGCGAGTGAGTGATTATTACAAGTGCCAATGGTGAATAAAACAATATTTTACGGACCCCCTGTAGTACAACTGCGGACCCCCCAATTGAAGACCCTTGATATAAAGAATTAATAAAGTGGAGGAAATATCTTTTTTAACTATTAAAAAATACAAGCAAAGAGGTCTTCAAAAAAACATCTGCTTCTCTTTTTAAAAACATTTCTGCTATATTTGTGTTTTATTACTTCGCAAAACAGTTCATGCATGCTCAGTGGTCGAATTGTAAAACAATTTCAAAGGGGGGGTTGGTGTTCAACCTTTTTTGCTGTGTGTGTGTGTGTGGGGGGGGGGGGGGTAAAAAGACATTTAAAGCTATTTCCTAGCTTTAGTAGTGTAGTGCAGTAAGTGTAGTGAGCGATAATGATGAGCTATTGTATGTAAACGTCACTGACACAGATTCACTTCACCTCACCTAACTGGCTCATATTACACACAAAATAAATCTTTTGCCACCACCCGCTGACTAACATATGTAATGCATATAAACAGTAAACAGCTCTGCACTGCTCTTACACTTTAGTTTACAGCAGCAGGAACGCAAGTGTGATACACACACAGTGAAGCATCCAAGTGCTGATGGTGTCAGACCATCAGTGCTCATGGAACGTCTCTGTTGTATATTGTATTTTATGATTCATTTTGTGAATAAAATTAATGTTATGATAATGAAAGAAACATATAAATGCCCAAAATTTTGGGCATTTATATGAAGGATAACAGTGGTGCAAAAAGTTGTTCTACACACAAAAGCATTTTATGTGCAAAACCTTGAAAATTGTTTGAATTAAAAACATGATAATGTTGCATCTGTACATTTATATAGCAATATCATACCTTCTGTTCTCTTCTTTTTAAAGAAAGACAAAAGATTCCCTGTAACTGTTCTCTTTGCCATTTCTGCAAGTCCACGAAACTTTTGAAAACTTGCATTACCTTCAGTGGCTTAAGTTTCTTGTGAATACTGAGAAGGACAAATCAACCCATCGCTTCCGGTGGATAAAGAGCTTGCGCGCTCATGGTTGCCAGATTGCGTGATTAAAGCGTCACACTGGCAGAATACTGTGTAAGTGTAAAGATCTGATTGGGGGATTTAACCTATTGAAATCTGGCAAAATCAAACATGTCGAAATCTAAATCTGGTCGGCTAATATTTAATATTTTAAGACAATATTTAATGTCTGTTATTTATCAAATGTATAGAGAATTGAAAAAGTTACTTGCATGATTAGTTCTATGTAATACATGACACAATTGTAAATCTAAAGGGGATTGTAAGGGGGATGGTGGTTCTGCTAAGGGGATGGTATTTGATATTTCTTGCAACAAGAAGTATGGCATTCCCCCTCAACTCGAACCCTGTGCATGCTGCCAGGGGCGTAGCACCAAATTTTGGACCCTGGGTACAAACCATCTTGCTGGGCCCCCGTACCAAATATGTATGTATAGAAAACTGACTTCTAAGGGGCCCCCCCTGCCTCAGGGTACCCTTTACCCCCCCAGTCCGACGCCCCTGCATGCTGCGACTCAATTCAAGTCAATTCAAGGCATTGAAGGACATGATGGAGTGAAAGTACTCGTGGTTGGGTGAAGCCTGCGTAGTACCAGGGTTGGGCTTTGTTTACAGTGGGGAGGAGGAGGTAAGACTGTAGGCTTGGGCTTTCATTGTGAAGGTGGTGGTTGCTATGGAGATAGCATCCAACTTAAAGCAGCCAGATGGCAGTGGCAGACTCCCCGAATCAGGATGCCTACATTAAAACATAGACTGAACATTATTACACCTTTGCCCAACATGAATATCCTACGTGTGCTCTGCCAAAAAGTCGGCATGATAAAATGAGCAATCAATTATTTATTTTACATTGCACTTCCTACACTGCTAGATTACAGATCATTTTTAAAGGGACAGTTCACACATATTGTTCTTACCACTTCTGGCTTTCATTCATATGTAGAACTGAAAAGGAGACGTCTCATATTTTTCAGTACAATGAAAGTGAATGGTAGCCGAGGCTGTCATTCGGCCTAGTGCCTAATATCGCCCCGTGTTTCTTAGAATGTTTAATTTTGCTTGTTCTATCCCTTATTGCTCAGAGACGCCAAGCTGGAAAACAAACCTGACATGTCAGTAAGCTATTATCACTATCAACTGAAATGTTACCTCATATCATGTTGTGACATTCAATCAAACGCACAGTGCTTGACCTGATATTCTCAGTTCTTTGAGACTGGTAATTCCCTCCCATTCACCCAAACACTACCATCCCCCCAAACTCCACCCCCACAGGGTCCCAGGCTGTTATTGATGTAGTTTTAGCAAGGCACTTTAGATACGATTGGGACCCTCTGACATTATCTATTCTCCCTAAGCTCTCAATGTCTTTATCAAGGATAAACCTTGATATCAATAGTCAAGAAGCTAGGCAGTTTTTTCTGTTAGGCTACAAAAACATTATTGACAGAGGCGGCGGAAGCCGATTTTGCTGGGGCTTCAGCCCCGAATGTTTTGAGTGTAGCCCCGAATGTATTTTGAATAGTTGACTGACAAATATGAAACCGGACAAAAGCCTATGTAAACCCCCAAAATCATAAGTTGCCTTATTTCATTGTGCTTTTGCTTTGCACATACTGCATACAGCCTGTAAAAATAGACATGTATGTTTACACAGTCGTTGACATCAACTAACGTTACTTAGTGGCGAGTTAATAGCAGTTAGCAGGAAAGACAGCAAAAATGAAGCAAATGAGGCTTTGGGGATTTTTCCGAAAGAAGTCAGTGGGTAAAAATTCACATTTGTTTTTGTCCTTAAAGTCTGAAGATCATCATCTAGCTGGCTTTCACCCACAGTAGGCTAAATGTCAAGAGGTTCACTACCGACTATGCTTACATGTTGTAGCCTCTAGCCTCATTGTTAGCGCATTCGCCTCTCATGCTGGAGTCCGTGGTTCGAGTCCCCTTCAGAGTATAATTTTCCTGTTTATCAGGTGTTGTTTTTGCTAAGGATAACCAATAAGCATTAGCATACAATGTATGTGTGACTTGTTTTGTGATATTAGTTTGTAGGAAATATACACTTTCATTTGATTAAATGGTTTTGTAGAGTGTAGCAAAGATGAGCAACAGACTGAGGAGCAGTAGCTGTGCCAGAATCAGGCATGGAAACTGGAAACAATTAATCAGTCACTTTACTTTAGAGAAAGTTAAAAGTTAAACATTGTTTATCTCAATGATCCTAATGAAAGGATTTTGACAGATGAATTATTCTCATAGAGATGATGAGAATTATATACAGTTCGATGCCATGATGTCAATGAACTTAGACTAAAAGCAATTCATGTATTGCTTTAACTTAGGATCTTATACATCATTTTGACTATTTATGTCAAAAAATATAAATGATTTATATTCAATATTTTTTTACCTCACTTTACTCACTATAATATAACTCTTTTGTGATGACTTTATGGTAATGTACATGAAAATTCAAGAATCATGATAGATCTTAGGGCAATCCCACTGATCTGCTCTTCCCAATACATTTTCTTCAATGGTATTGGCCTACAATTGAAATATGTAGCACTTGATGAATTAGTTGTTTGAAGCTGATTTGCAATAAATTATGTGCTGTATCTGTTCTTTTGCATCACAGATGATTCAGGGAGGAGAGAGGATGAGTTAGTCGAGGATAGTACTAGAGTGGAAGATTTAGGAACTGTAGAAACAGGCCTAGCCAGAGCAAAACTCAAAGAATACCCTCACACCAGCTTTGGACTACAGAGAAGTGGTTGCTAGTGTGAAAATAAAATGGTCTGGGCTAAGCCCCGGATGTCCTTCAATGCTGGAAACGCCTCTGATTATTGACACAGACATGCAGCCTTTCACAATTTTTAGACTATGCATATCCACATTGGGTAGAACAGAAGGTCTTGTAGGCCAAGCCTAACAATGCAACATATACTGTAAAAGTATAACTACATTTTGCCTAAAAAATGCTTTAGCAATGTTGAGAAGAGCAATGGCAAATACAAATGCACTTAGACATCTAATTTAATGAGCATCCACATGTAACCCACTGAGCTGCTGTTTGGACTGGCTTTAAAAAATCATAGACATATATCACACAGCAAATGCAGAGGTTTCCCAGCTCTTTTTTCTGTAGCATTTAAAACCACAAACTACATGAATCTTTCTTTATTCCCCATTTTAATCATGCAACATTAGTTGAGTATTTCAATCCTAAATTTGTTCTATCATAGGAAGCAGAATTGTAGATCTCAAAGACCATTTTCATTTTCAGTAACATGCGGTGGTACGAACCAGGACATTCCAAGATAGAAAGGAAAATGTTGGTTATACTAGTTGGCATTTATGCATGCTTTGGACTACATTGTAAACATGTCAGGTCAACGGAATAAAAAATATACACCTTAAGTCATCAGACGAGATCTTGTTTGTGAAGATCTTAATTGTGCATTATTGCTACCAGTTGTGCTTCATAATTTCTCTAATTTATTGGAATTATGTCTGGTCAGTATAATCTAAATTCAAGCATTCTCTATGACTGAGAAGATAACTAAGTCATTACATTGTGCTAATGTGTGTAGCTAATGTCAGCAAATACAGAAATTGTAACACCATGAATATCTGTATTATATACTGCCCCCCTGTGTGGTACATGGTGGATTGCAGGAAAAATATTGTATTTATTTGAAGTCATTAGACTTTTTGGATGCATGTGCATTATTTTTGTGCTTTTTGGTGTGGTCTTTTGTTTAATAAAGATGTATTTATTTAAAAATGTATTGACAAAAGCCATTAACATAGCACCAAGCTTAAAGCTGAAGTGTTTACTTGTTCGGGGTTAAAATACTTAATCTTATCGCAGTTTAATATGAAGAGACAACAATAAGTAAGCCATTACTAAGTTAATTTTCTTAAAACTGTAAACACTGTGTGACACTATAAAAACTGCTTTGTTTTGAGTGCCCCTTCCGGCCCGACACAACAACACCGACATGACCAATGCTGAGAGTTGGGTTTGTTTGGTAAACAGCAGAGAGTGGTGTAAATAAAGATGTGTCGTTGTAAGAACCCATGACTTCTCGTCATGGGTCCACACTATCGGAATGTTTTTCATTTTTCTACACTTTCACGCCAATGTTTAAATAACAACATAAATCTGAAGGTCTCTTTAGTGCTTTTGAGGGATATGGTTTGGTTGTTTACCAGTACCAAATTGCAAGCTATGCACTATATCTCCAGCCTTTGCCTCTGACTCCGCTGATTGTGATTGCAATGACTCAGTTAATTGTGATGATTGTGATTCCTCTAGAGAATTAAGTGGCTTGGCATCAGAATCTTTAATTGTCTCTGTAAAGCATTGCTGTGTGATGAGCATACTGCAATCCACAGATTTAAATTTACCGATACTACCAATCGGGGGAGTTGGGAGTTTCATTGAAATGACCAGGAACAAATAGATCCTCCTTGCTGATATTCCCACAACTGGCTTTGGGAAGACCGATTGTGTGCCGGCGACTGATAATCTGGTTAGTCTGAAGGAGTTCCAAAGTGACTGGTTAAGTGCTCATGGAAAAGATGTGTTTTTAGTAGGGCTGTCAATCGATTACATTTTATAATCGAATTAATTACATGTTGTCCCGATTAATTAATCGCATATACAAATATTTGCTGAGAAAGCCCCTCATATAACAATAATTCAATATATAATAATGAAATAATAATAATAATATATATATATATATATATATATATATATATATATATATATATATATATTTTTTTTTTTTTTAAATATTCAGATAATTAAAATGCATTACATTCTTGTGGCAGAAGAGTTAATCATTGATAAGACCATTCAAACTTTAGAATACAATGTATTGTTTGCTACCATATTATTGATCATAATACCATTGGCATACAGTTCATAGAAATCCATTTCACAAGTGAATTTGTCAATCAGTTGGAGATGTATTATGAGGGCTTGTTTAAGGACCCGTCAATGTACACCTGCGTCAGACATTTTAGTTTTTTTAGAAACAAGTCAGGGGTATACATAGTACACAATACTACAGATATATTTTACAATAATGCCAAGACATGTAAGCGCAGTGTAGTTCTAGCGGGTTTGATGAAGCCGAAAGTTCGGGAAAGTGTTTTGTTGCCTCTTTGTGTTGGAAGGCAATGTTCCTTAGCCGACCGCAGGCTTCTAGTGGGCGTGTAGCTCTGCAGAAATTATTTTAGATATGCTTGAGTAGACCCAGTGACTGTTCTGTATGCCAGCATCAGAGCATTGAATTTGATACGTGCATCAGCCGGCAGCCAGTGAAGAGAGACAAGGAGTGGTGTAACATGCACTCCCTTTGATTCAGAAAACCAATTAATTTTTGGTTGATTAAAACATAAAATAATATAAAACACGGTCACCTCGAACAATGATTTATATTTCAGTGAATATTATCATCATTATAATTTTTATTTCTTCATTTGTGTAAGTAATTTTCTGCCTGCATGCTTAGACGGATACTTACCTGACAGTAAATGGAAAGGGACTACTTGTATATATATTATTTTTTGTTCACTTCTTTTCGTTTGGAATTCTAAAAAAAAAAAATATTTATAAATGTATTTGATTTAAGTTTTTAAAATAAATCAGTTTAATTTTCAATGCAAAATCACTAAAGCAAGAATATTCACTGCTCGTTTAAACTTCTGACCGAAAGAGTAAAAAGTGGAACGACACTCCTCTAGATTGAACTGAGAGGGATCCTCACAAAAATACTCGGCCACAGTCCCACTCACAGCAGCAAGAGTCTGAAAATAAGCCTCAGTCTCCTGTAACCTGGTCTCTGCATTCTAAAAAAGATGAAGCAATAGATTAAATACTTTTTTAGTATTTAGTATTAGAATTAGTATTCAACAGTTACAAAATCTCATTTTCAAACAAGCAACAATACGCAGACATTAGCAAGAACTATAAACATCACAGGTTTAGAAAACCCTAGGCTTCTTTATCAAAAAGAAAGTGAATTGTTTTATTTGTGGTGCTATTCAAGGCCCAATTAAAAAAGTAATAAGGCCAGAATGTTGAATCCAAAATGGGACTCCAAAAAACTTTCAAACAGGTTTTCTGAACACCCTCCCTATCTGCAATAGGTCAAACAAACACATAGTCCCGACCATATGTCTGGCTGGTTTAAGCAATTTTCCTTAAATCCACCAACAAATAGCTTAACATATTGTTTACTGCAGTTAAAAACTGGGATAGGAGAAAGTATTTTAAAGGAATAGTTCACCCAAAAACGAAAACTTTCTTTCTGCTGCAGAACACAAACGAAATTTTTAGAAGAATATCTCTGAATAGCTCTGTTGTTCCATATAATGCAAAGGTCCAAAAGCATATAAAGGCTGCATAAAAGTAATTCATAGAACTACAGTGGTTTAATCCATGTCTTCAGAACTGATATAGGTTTGGGTGAGATACAGATCAATATTCAAGTTATTTTTTGCGTTTACTTGCATTGTATGGACCTACAGATCTGACATTTCCTTCTAAAATTATTAATTTGTGTTCTGAACCACATCTTATCTCCACAGCTGAAAAGATATGCCTGGACTAACGCTGTCAGGAAAAATGTATTCAGCTTGCAGAGATTTGTGAGCTTTCTATCATATGACAACTGAATGTTTCCACCTTAACACACTTTTGATAATAAAGGCACTGCCTCAATGAACACTCACCTTCTTAACTGCTTGAGGAATATACCAATGTTCATGTTCTTCTTGGGGTTGCGAATAGACACCTGGCAAGAACAAACTTTTGATCAGATTTACACTAAGCGCCATATGTTAACATTAGTTAATGCATTAAAGTTAGAGTTATTATGTATCATGAACTAACAATTAAAGCTATAGTTCACCCAAAAATGAAAATTCTCTCATTATTTACTCACCCTCATGATATCCCAGTTGTGTATGACTTTTTCTTCACCAGAACACATTTGAAGATAGAAATAGAAAAATATCTTAGCTCAGTAGGTCCTTAAAATGCAAGTGAAGTAGATTTCTCATTTGAAGCTCCAAAAATCACAGACAGTCAGCATAAACTTCATCCAAATGACACCAGCTATTAAAGTAATGCCTTCTAAAGCAGGGTGAGTAAATGAGACAATTTTCATTTTTGGGTGAACTTTTCCTTTTATGTAAACGTTTTGATTATGGTATAATACACCACCCTAAAGTTTTTCATCATTATTGAATTATAAATAGCCCCTAAACAACCCTGCCTATTAATTTCCTGGATTAAGTATAATCAATCAAAGTGATGTTCGAATAATGTGATTCAGTTGTCGTCGATTTAGACCATCTGCATCACTGGGTTTTGGAAATATCAGCTATTCATTACTGGCAGAGTCCACCTTGTGTAAACACATAGAGAAAGAAAGATATCACTCTCCTTCTAAAGGGTGCAGATCAAAGAGAAATAAAGTAGCCAAGTGGCATCCACAAAGGCCACAGCATTGTATTTTGAATTACTTTGTAAGAGAAAGTTACACCTTTTGTCCACATGCCAAAACAAGTTACTAGGCTCGGATTAAGGCTGCATGATTATAGCAAAAATCATTATTGCTCTTGATATTGTAATCGCGATTATTAATGTTGATGAAAATATTAAAATACCGTGACGTCACAAAGCAACCAACCATGTGGTTCTTCAGAGTAGCAGATTTCAGTGGTTGATATGAGCTGTGCTCCAGTTTCATTTAAGCATTATATTGTATTTTATATTGTAATAATATTTGTTAAGGTAAGGCAAATTTAAATTATTGTAAATTGATATCTATTGTGTAGAATAAATTGAATTATTGCTAAAATTACTGCTTAAATTATTAGTCCACGTACAGTAAATATGGCATATTCAAAATTCAAACTTATTAACAGCCGATTTAAATCGACTGCGTTCGGTAAGCCCTTTAGTGACGAGACGGGACCATTCATCCCGTTAGATCTTCAATAGTGATCTTGTTCATGTAAGATCATCGTTAGATCATTTTTGGCCTCAGTGGTTGCACTTTGGAAATTAAAAACAGTCATCAGAGTTTGTGCGATTTGTGAAAATGTTAAATCTACCAATACCAGCAGCGTGACAAATGGGTCTTTTTAGAGCAGACGCGATAACAATGACGGTGATTCCTGAAATATACTTTTAATGCCATATTCTTTATGTTGGCTACACCTCCAAAACAAATTTGAAGTTAAGATGTTAAGATGAATTATCTTATTGCTGTTCTGTACAAATCAAATTCACATTGGCCTACTTATTATCATGACAAAACAAAACTGTTATTACAATGACTGCTGTCACTCACTGCAGGTTAGGCCTACACTTTTTGAGATCTGCATTTCGACACAAGCTCAGTGACGCTCAGCACAAGGTTCTGCACTCAAACAAACTACAACAAAGCTATCTAATCAGCATAATAAATCAATTATTTACACTGCGTCTGTGCCTTGATTAGAACGGGAGCATTTTAGTTTTGTCGTGTTGCTCATTTGCAGTGTATTTAACATCTACGTTCAAAGTGAGCGGTGCAATATGCAATGAATCCAAAATAATTACAAAGTGCTTTTCGCTCTTGTTCTACAGCTTATTTTCAAGTGTCAGGTGATGTTTCTTCAGTATTCATTTTCGTGTACTGCGTGAACAGAGCAAGAACATGAAGCAAGCATCTGGGCATTCAGATGGTTTAAAACTTGTGCATTAGGATCAGTTGTCATTACAGATAGGACGAAGGACTAATCTAAGCGGTTCTAATTGGCCATTGCCATTTCATTGCTCAACGGACATGTTAGTGATTGGTTAGAACACTCAACTGCTGCAAAAACATGTTGCAAATAGAAACCATTGACGCAACAGGAGCAGACTTAAATTGAATGCTGTAATCGTCAATTTTCACGATTACATAATCGTGGCAGCCGTAATTGTAATGCCGATTATTTTTTCGACTAATTGTGCAGCCCTAGCTCGGATAACTGACATCATTATTATAACACCATCAAATGTCAATTTCTCAAATGATGCACCCCACGAACAACCTCCCTATGGGAGTTTTCTGGAAAAGAGCATCTGGGGAGATCCCAGCCCTGAATACATTTATGTTTCATTTTTTTTTTATGTGTAAATTTCCTTTTAGGAAATATCCTTTTATTTCCTAATAAACAAAATAACACAACAATATGTAATGACCTAAGCATATTACTTAATTTATTATGCAATGAACTAAACTTAACCAAAGAGTAAAATGATAATAATAAAAATAGTGTTCTGTACACTTACAGAGCACATCAGCATGCATCATTTACCAATTACTACAAAGACTGATAGAAATACGATTTACATATTAGATAATAAACCATATGTCACGAACCCCGCTCCCTCGCTCCGCCCCCTCGATCTTCCTCGCTCATTTTGCTCCCTCGGGCTTCCACGCCCGTTTTGCTCGCTCGAGCTTGCACGCTCGTTTTTGCTCCTACGAGCTCACATGCTCGTACACTATCTCCCCCCTCAGGCTCTCATGCACGCTCCTATGGCCAGAACATTATGACCACCTGCACTTGTCTCAATGACCCCTTTATTCGTTTCACCTGCACTCGTCTCGTCACCTTTCATTGTTTACACCTGCACCTTCCCCTATAAATACCACAGCACATCCGTTTCACGGGTGTTGGTTATTGTTCTAGTTTACCCCGCATCTTCGCCCCCCGCTAGTCTCGTCTAGTTTTGTACTCTCGTTTACCCCTTAGCTTGCCAGCCCCCCTTGTTCCCCTGTCTTTTCCTCTCACTTGCCTTGTTTATATCTTGATTCCCCGGCTCGCAATGAGAATCGCAATTGATTCTCATTGCGACCCTTCTCTTTCCTCGACCATTCTCCATCTGTATTTTCCCCACTGTACCTTCGCCTGCTTTTTGCAAATAAAGCAGTTTTGATTCTCATTGTGACTGTCTCGTCTTGTGTGTTTGTGTGTGTGGGTCACACCATAAATGTGTGGCCTGGACCTGGATTTGATCATTGCGGCTGAACAACTCCCTATGTTTGATGTCAAACTCAAACTCACTGTTCTTGTCTGCTGTCCATATGTTATATTTGCCCAGCACTGTGTCCTTAGGTATGGCCTCCCAATTAAAATTACAAATTTTAGAAGCCCTGGTCAGCCCTCTGGTAAATTGATCGCCACCAGGGAAGAGGGCAGGGGCGGAGGAGGTGGGGCAAGAGGAGGGGGTGATGGAGGTGGTATCACTGGTGGTGATGCCATTGTTTGGATGTCAAATGAACAGATAGTGCTTCATCATACCTTTAAATTAAAGCCAGAAAGAGAAACCATATGGAAACATGAAGACAAGTGCGGGGCAATGGCTGTCTGTGATCTGCACATTTTACAGTAAATGGAAGTTAAAAAAACTGGGTGATAAGCATTGGTGACTGCATAAACACATTATCAAGCAGAAAATACCTAATAGGGCAATACAAAACGTTTTTAAGCATTTTATTTTCTTTTAGTAAAAAATAAATAAATCAACTTTGGAAATGCAAAGATTTTCAAAATTAAAACCTGTCAACACACTGATTTTTTTTTTTTAAGAAACTTAAAGTACAGTGATTAATAACATTGCATTTTGGCACACTCTGATTACCATATTTACATACTGGCCCATGCTACTGTATTTTACTTCAAAGAATACCATGATATTATAGTTGGCTATCAGAAATTATATTGTTTTTACATTGGTTGTCCATGGTCCTGTATGTTTTTATGATAATGTCCATACTTTTTTTTTTTAATTTGTTTTTAAGTTTAGGTTAGTGGAATTAAAATAAATGAGCGACTTACTAGTTTAAGAGGTATCCAGACTTCAACTAACTAAAAATATTTTATGATAATATCGACAATACTTTAACTGTACACTCCAGAACAGAACAAAACATGCTCAATGTTAAACTGCCATGAACGGGTCCCCGTTCGTTACTCGTCCGTGCGGCATTCCTCTCGTTTAGCGGAACAGTGATGTTGTAATGCCATACACACTCTATATACCTGCATCTCACTCACAAAACATGAAGTTAAGTACAGTGTTTCACAGTTACGCACGATCGTTTAAAAAACGCGCGAGTGTTTTTTGACAGTCATTTTATTCCATACTAGATTAGAACGTGATGGCTCGCGAATTATTGAATCATAATTTATGTCACTGTGCATTTCTTATCGTGAAGAAAATTGGCAATACGCAGCTTATTAATAAGAGTTTGTTTTTGAATGAGTTAAAGATGAAGTGAACAGAAGGTAGTCTTCGCCCCATTATACATTGCGACAAAATAATTTTTTTTATGATTTTGTTTTTTATCTGAGAATGTTAAATATAATATAAAAAATACTAATATTTAAAAAATATCTAAAAATCCTTTAAAAAAAAGATGCATTCACATGAGAAGCAGCATATGAGATATTTAGACGTGATATTAGAGAATAGATCTTGAATATAAGTATATTTTGTCTTTAATGCACTCGCCGAAGTATAACCAAGTGAAAAAATACTCTTATACAAAATACACTTACTGTATATTTAAGACACTCTTAAAGCAAGTCTAAATATCTTATATGCTGCTTCTCAAGTAAATGTGTTTTAGTTTTTTAGACAATTTTTAATGGAAAACAAGAGAAAAACCCTTGATAACAATAGGATTTTTGCAGTGAATTTCTTTACTGAATTAAACTTAATAAAAAGTATTTTTTTTCCACATCAATTCAGTGAATGGGTCTGACTGGGCGCCAGCCAATCCGGAAGCTGCTAAGACGAAGTATACCTGGGCCTTAAAGGTTAGTAAGCTATTTCATCATGCTGAAAACAAATAATGTTTACATCTTGTGTCTATACTGTTGAAACAGTGGAAACATAATGCCACAAATGCTGTTAATTGAGCTTAACTTGAGCCTAGAACATTCCTTCAATTTATTCAAATGAACAGCAGTTAATTTGTGCTTCTGGTGCAACATTTACCTGGCTGAGTTTATGATTGTAACAAGACTAGAGGTTTTTTGTACATTTTTAGTTTAAGTGACAAAACATTCACTTTTGTTTGCCAGGTTTATGCTTTGAACTTTTGTAGAAAAATAACACAACTCTGATGTTAACAAGTCTTTGGAACTTTCATTAATATGTGAAGTCAACTGTAAAAGTATGAAATGTATTCAACAATCAAAGCACTGTTAATAAATAGGTCAGGGTGAAAAGCACCGTGTCAACAGCCACTGTGAGTAGTGGGATGTGAGCTGAAATAGTATACTAAGCAGATAAAATACCAGGCATATTTGCTGAATCAATATCATTGTGCAAGATAAAAAATAAAAGCACTCTGAATTCATGGAACATGTTGACAGCCTCAGACACCATAATGTTGTTGTGTAGAAAACATTTTAATTGAAGTGGATGGTAACTTAAGACTTTCAGTTCTGAACATTTTGCCAACATTAGAGTACGGAATAGGTGGCAAAAAAAGCTAATGAGACATGAGGGATAAAATATACATTACAAACTCATCAGAGTCAAATATATATATATACCTTCAAATATGTTTTAATTGTATAGGTGGGACACACTTTACATTATTATAAATATATTATTATCCTTCTTATGACACACAGTGAACAATTTTTCGTTCTTATACCTTGTTACAGTCCTCCTTCAAACGTCCATACATTAAAAGCAAACACACAAGCATCAAATTCTTTACTTTCAGTTCCACTCTATCAAAATAAAAGCAATAAAATAGCCTGCCTGGGAGGTGCTGACTGGATACAGAAGAGTACAGTGAATATACAATACCTGATAATGAATGCCTCGGAAATTGCATATGTTTTACACAAAGTGATTGCTTGGTGTGACTGATTTGTATCATGTAATTTAGTGTAATTGTATTATGAATAGCTCATACACATCTTGTAAGTAAATTAAGGCAGCTGTAAAACAGAACCACGGTAAGTTTCCATAATCAATTTGACTTAACTTGAATAAAGGGATGGTTCACGCAACAATGAAAATTCTGTCATCATTTATTCACCCCCATGTCATTCTAAACACATGTGACTTTCTTCTGCGAAACACAAAAAGGAGAAATTGCTCAAAACAACGCAAGTTCTCACATGAAGTGCTAAAACAAGTTTTAAGCAAAACATACAGTATGGATTCAAAAGACTTGGAATATGATGCATGAATCACACGGAATACTTTTATGACACTTTTGCATCCTTTTTGAAGCTTGAAACCGGAATCACTATTCACCGCCATTGTATTGAAAAGAAGGGCCAGTAAAGTTTCTTCCAAATTTCTCCTTTTGTATTCTGGAGAAGAAAAAAGTTGTGTTTGGAGCAACATGTGGGTGAGTGAATGTTGAAAGGTGAAATTTTTTGGTGAACTATCCCTATAATATTCCTCTAAAGATTTCCTGGCTTTAAATAAACTGGGCATCTTTCCAGGGTTTGGCAACATAAAACTTTTACTTCTCATTTATAAATATCTAATTTAATGCATCAGTTTACATCCCCATCCATCCATTTTCATGTCATTTTCATTTTAATGTTTTAAGTGTCTCTATAGACTGACAAGGTGATCACTGTTCCTCGAGCCACGATGGCTTGTCAGAACCTGGTGGCTTCAACTTCACGTTGAACTGTCTGAGAGTCTGTTCCAACTGCTGCTGGTTTCCAGCAAAATATGCAGAAATAGCATTGTGAAAGAGTAGAAGTTGCTTGTGCATCACCTTCACCTGGAAATCAACATTAACATCTATAGAAACTGACACGAAACAAAGGAAAATTTCTTATATATAAAATTAATGTAGCTGAATTAAAATTTCAACATACCTTATTCTCTTCCAAGAACTTGAGTTTGATGGTAACGTCACTGCGCAGTCGTTCGTACTTTTCTCTATGGATTTGGTACTGCTGTTGAGCCATTTCGATGCGCATCATGGCCGCAGCGTCCAGCGGACCCGCACTCAACTCCTCCAGGTCTGTCCTGTACGCATCATATTCCAGTCTAAAACAGTAACATCATGATTATTAGTATAAACTGGAACAATAAACTCCAAACTTATCCTGGACAAAAAAAAGAGAAATTCCTCACAAATGGTTTTAGTAAACTCCTTTTTGAGAGGATGAGAAACCTCAGCTTCTAAATAATAGCTCTTGGCTTTGTTCAAATTTGTTTTAAGGCAAAAACTAGAACAACAAAGCATAGGTGATAATTCCTTTAATATATCTACTTATTCAAATGACACATTCACTCAAGATTAAAAAAAGCATCTTTTCATACCTTGCATTCTCATACGTTTTGATGGTCATCAGTGTGTCTTCCATGGTTTTGTTGACTAATGTATTAATGCTGGACACAAAGAAATTGATGGCACCCAATAGTGTTTCTCCATTCTTGCATAGCAGTCTTTGTGTCTCTGCATTATAGCCAAACTCATCCTGGAAAGGTTTAAAAGAAGAGGAAATTAGAGGCAAATTGTATCTCTATCCTTATTATTTTTATTATTATTTTATTTGCATCAAAAGTATTTACACCGAATATTACCAAGTTTTCCACACTCATTGAGAATACTGTCTGACTTAATGGAAGCCAAATGCTCTCTGGTCAGTCATTTGTTTAAGTAACAAATAAAAAAACTATTGAAAAATATGTAAGATATTTTAACTCTTACATTTACATCTTACCCGAGTGGATTATATATTTTTGGTCAGAGATTTTCTGCTGAGCAAACAAATAATTGTTTTTTACGTTCCATCACTGTACTACACATTTTCAGACTCAGCATGAAGACGTCAATAAGAATATTTTGTTTTGTTTAAAAATGTACTTATTCTGCTTGTTAAATGTATTTCAATTACATCTATTAATGTATTAGTGTCGATAAAAAACTTTTTTTAAATAATATGAATGAGGATATTTTTACTCTAATATATTATCACACTGTAAAGCAGTTCAATGGAAAGGAGGAGGCGAGAACTGGCTTGTCAATATTAAATAATATTTTAATGATAAACTTAAACAGAAGTAAAAAACACGCACACGATGGACATGTTCGTAAACGATCTCTCTCTCCCGCACCACCATCCGCAATCGGCCTTTATCCCTCTCTGAGGCTTAATTAGCCTGATAAGGGACCGGGTGTGTATAATCACGACCCGGCCCCGCCCTCCACCCTGTCACACACACTAAATACTATATACACTTATATATATATATATATATATATATATATATACACACACACACATACACACACACACATATACATACATATACACACATTAGTAATATATATAGAAGTAATATCACACGAGCAAGCGTGCTATTTGGCTCTACATCAGCACTGCTGTGATTCGCCCGCAGGCATGAGGCCACAGGCCGAGTGCTGTAGGTAATTACTGCAGTGCTGATGTAGGGCCATATAGCATGATTGCGAGTGTGATATTGCTTATATACAACAGTTCAATTAACAAGTAAATGTAAAACAATTTAGAAAAACCGAGTAAGGTCATAAAAAATGCATTTGTGCATTCAACTATTTTATTACGCTACGTCAGAATCTGCCGTTGCTCGTTCAAAACAAATGATGCATCCAAACCTTCGTTAGTAATTCAAAAAGTTCACTTCGGAAATATTATCTCGGATTGTGCTGTTTCTAACAAGTCATTGGATAAACAAGGATGGATTGATGGGTGTGTGCATGTCTATGTGTCTTTGTATGTGTGTGATAGAGAGAGACGGAGCGTGTGCGATCACCTGTTGCCACTCCCAAGCAGAATTGCTGTCAGCGTTCTGAAGGTCAGCTTTCTTAGTGGAAAAATAGCGTCCAAGTGGGGGTATTTCTCCCCATTTTGTGATAGCCACGCAAGAGTCATTCACTATAGAAACAGCGATGTCCTCCGCAATTTTAAACAGTGTGTATCCAATGTGGAAACTCAGTAAGCACCTCAAGTTCTGTAATCAAACATTCTGTTGTGTCTCTCAGCTGCAATGAGCATTAATCTTGAAACTGTTCATATAGATCCATTTAAAACAATGTCCTAGCTTAAGTAATGTAGTGGTAATACGAACTCCTTTATTATATATGGATTCACTTTATTTTTATTCGCTCTTATTGCACACAAAAATGTATGCATATATGTAGTATTATATATATATATATATGAAATACTACATACACACACACACACACACACACACACAGTGTGGTGGTGGCAAAAGATCATTTTTCGGTGTAATATGAGCAGTTGGTGACGTGAAGTGAATCCGTCAGTCATTGTTTACATACAACAGCGCTCCGTGATCGCTCGTATTACTACTACACAACTACAGCTAGAAAATAGCTTTAAACGGCTTTAAACTATCAACTTCAGCATTACGCTCATCACAGCTGAGAGACACAACAGACAGATAAATTACACAACTCAAGGCTCTTTTGTCTTTGAACACTGTAGTGTACACCTCTGTATGAAATCTTCAGTTATTTGGCAATTTCAAGTATTTTATAGTCTTTATTCATCAAAACAATGATTGACTGATGAGTTTCTAGAGAAAGCTGTTTCTTTTTTGCCATTTTATACCTAATATTGACTTTAAGATATGCCAGTCTAATGCATACTGTGGCAACTCAAAAACAAACAAAAAGTCAACGTTAAGCTTCATTTAACAAACGAAATAGCTTTCAACTGTGTTTGATATAATGGCAAGTGATTTTCTAGTACCAAATTAGCAATTTAGCATGATTACTCAAGGATAAGGTGTTGGAGTGATGGCTGCTGGAAATGGGGCCTGTCTAGATTTGATAAATTACTTATGTAAAGAACAGCACAATCTCTATTTGAAATCAGTAATGTCCTGACTATACTATGTTGAATGACACTTTGGTGAATTGAAGTAACAACTGCCTTCTGAAACGGCGAAATCTGTACATTATTCCAAACGTTTGGCCGCCAGTGTACAGTATATAACTGACACTCAGATAATACCTGCAGTTCTGGGGATTTTTGGCTCAGATCAGAAAAGGTGTCCCCAAGAGCTTGCTGTGTCTGCACCATGTTGTAGAAGTGGTTGGTGAGCTCTTGTGCTAGTCTCAGAATGCATTCATATTTCAATTTAGTCTCTCTCAACACATCAATTTCAGCTTCAAGCTCCAGGTCCATTGTCTTCGTACCACGTCCAAAATGCTCCGAGAACATCTGTTTTGTGCACTAGTGAAAAGAAGTCAGAGTGAGACACAAATTAAGACGGGGATAGGAGGTGCCATTACATGCAACAGCTTCACATAATCTAGCTCAAACTCTTAAAGGGATAGTTCACCAAAAAATCTTTAAACCCTTAAGACATTCTTTCTTCCGTGGAACACGGCAGAATGACCGCCTCAGTCACCATTCACTTTCATTGTATGTTTTTTTCCATACAATGAAAGTCAATGGTGACTGAGGCTGTCATTCTGCCCAATGTCTGTTTTTGTGTTCTACTGAAGAAAGGAATTCATACATGTTTGGAAAGCATGAGGGTGAGTAAATGATGACACATTTTTTGGTGAATTTTCACCAAAATTATTCAATAATTTGAATAAAATATACTAATAGAATAGTATATGATAACTGTAATCATTTGTAGTTACTACATTAATAATTAAGCAGGGTTACAAATACATTTCTATTCATCCATTTAGACAAATGAGTGAATGTTCAGTACCTTGTAAGTGTTGATGCTCCACTTCTTCACGCTGTCAAATTTCTCTACAGCTACTCCTCTTGTGGCCTCCTCTGACATCATAGATGGATTGCTGCTGCTATGGTGCATGCTGGGAGCTGATAGGAAGTCATTTAGACAATTATGATAGGCAAATGCTATAACGTTAACTACACAGGTGCTTAAAGGGATAGTTCACCATTTACTCACCTTCATGTTGTTCCAAACCCATATGACTTTCTATCTTCAGAGTAACACAAAAGAAGTTTGTGAACAGGAGGAGGGCATGGCCGGGCCGAGTTAGTCAGACCGGTGGCACCCCGGCCTGAATCGGGCAGGGGAGGAGTGAGATGAGAAGGAGGGCCTGGTCGTGCTGTGATGGAGCACGGCCAGCGCGGAATCAGCTGATCAGCGGGAGAGCGAGATAAAGGGCAGAGAGAGAGACTCATGGCCGCATTGCATGTATATCTGTTTATGTTTGTTTTATGTTGAGTTTTATCATTAAATTTTACATTGACTGTTTAGCCAGTTCCCGCCTCCTCCTTGCCCACCTTTACCTTGTTACAGAGTTATTAGGCAGAATGTTAGCGACTGATAGTCTCTCACCATTCACTTTCATTGTATTTCTTGCCCATACAATGAAAGTGAATGAGAATGAGGCTGTCATTCTGTTCCACAGAAGAAAGAAAGTCATACGGATTTGTAAAAAACATAAGGGTGAGTAACTGATGTTTATTTTTGGGTAAACTACACTTTAAGTGGTGCTGTAATGCAGTTTTTATTTTTATATCACACAAAAATGTCCCTACTACTTGAGTCAGTACCACCCCGCTCTTTTTTTAACCAATCAGAAACGCCATCTGCATGTGACTCATTTTGCATACTCAAGGTTTGCTGACTCTGGATTACTCATTAATTTCAAAGCTAAGTCCGGCAAAAGATAGTAAAACCATAAAATCACTTACAACCCCTTTAAATAACACAATAATGGGCCGTTTTAGGATATATAGACCAGCCTCTTTAATACCAAATGCCTGTTGTCTTTACAAGGCCATGGTATTGAGCTTATCAAAGATCAGCTTGATACTCACTTTCATGCTAATATCATACGTTTACTGATATGGACAAAACATTATATTATACCCAGACATTACAATACATACAATATTTTAGTATTCTGTGTATAACAACAATTTTAGTTAACCTTGGGTCAGGGTGAAAAATAAACGAGTGCAAGAATACAAGGTGTGATGACAGTAAATGAGCAATGACTGAAAACTATTGGGTGAAAAGGTGTCGGGCAGTGATAGGAATGAGTGAGGACATCTGGGATACCTGGATAATCTCCTGGCTGGTTTGCTATCCGACTGGCAGCTGAATGGCTGGGAGTGATGCCCCTACATTTTGAGCGGATGTCTGAAATGAATCAATAACAGTGGACAGGTGGAGGGATGGGATGGGAGGTTTAGTCCAAGTGAAAGGCCATTAGAGGGATGTAACACTGAGTGTTTGATTAATAGGGACGATTAACTCACAAAGAGGGTGTAGTGTTATTTTATAGAAAAGATTAGTGTGCACGTTCAAATGCATAATGATTTCATAGATGGAAATATGAAAATGTATAGTGGCCCCAAAAAGTATTTGCACACATTGAAATTAAATATCAAAACAAGTGGGATCTGCACACAGAACCAACATCAATTTTCTTAACCATTTTTGCAAATACTTTTAAACATCTGATCGCAAGGTAATTTTAGTGTATGTATGAAGTCAGTTATTCATTTTTAAATGTTGCTCAAGTTTCAAATACTTTTTTTGGGCCACTGTATATAATTACATATATAAACAGAATGATAAAATGTATGATGGTGCTAATGTTTGAGTTATGAATTATATGTTTCAACAACAACAACAAAAAATAAGTGCGATTAGAGGGGTTAAAGGTAACGTTGCAAGGTGATAGAAAGGAAAATTATATAAATAAATAGGGCGATACAAGGTGAAAACAAATCATGAAAATGAAAAACAGGAAAGCTTCTAAAGAACTGACTATGTCTCAGTTTGGTTTAAAGAGATAGTTCACCCAAAAATGAAAATTCTCTCATCATGTGCTCACCCACATGCCATCCCAGACTTTTTTTTCTTCAGTTGAAAACAAATGAAAATTTTAGAAAAATATCTCCGCTCTGTTGGTCCATACAATGCAATTGAATGGTGATTAGACCTTTGTAGCTCCAAAAATAACAAAGGAAACATAAAAGTAATTCATACCCAGATGTTAAATCCATAGAGATTTAGAGTAAATTACTTAAATATTGTTCTGTTTCTCATCCACACCTACAATATTATATTTCTTCAGAAGATATGGATTTAAACACTGAAGTCATATTGATTACTTTTATGATTCTTTTATGTCATTTTTGGAGCGACAATGATCTAAATCACCATTAATTTACATTATATGGACAAACAGAGTGGAGATATTTTTTCTAAACATCTTTGAGTTCTGCTGAAGAAAGACATACACATCTTGGATTATGTGAGGGTGAGTAAATGATAAGAGAATTTTAATTTTTGGGTGAACTACCACTTTAATACACTGGCATATGTATTTGTTCCATGTTAAGGTGTTAAACCCAACCATGTTACTGAGCATAAAGAAACACCATTGAAAGAATACTGTGCATTCGGCTCGCAAACAACAATGCCTTTTGTGTTTTTGTTGCAATTACGGATGCAAAAATGCTTCCAACATAAAACTGTTCGCTGTAACTGGTCAAACGGAGCAAACACTTGCTGTTAAAAACACTGACAAAAATATTCTCTCACAAAAAAAAAATGTATGCCCAAAGGAGAAAGAGAGGAAGCTGCAAGGACAAAGGTTCTAAAAAAAATTTCTGTCAGGTTTGCATGCGTAGACAAACTGCTTCAAAACAGTTCATATCTAATTTAGGAGAATGTCTGACACAATTTGGAGCTATTGAAGTTCTCTTTACCTTTGATGGAACTGGTAGTTATGATGCCCTCTGCTGCCCCTCCGTAGCCTCCTGACACAATGCTGGTTTCATTTAGGTTGGGTCCAGACACCATCACCTGATGCAAGTCCTAAAGGTGATAAACACAAAGCTTTCAGACAATGCATTAACTAATGTTCTCATTTGTAAGCTGCTTTGGATAAAAGCATCTGCTAAATGGTTAAATATAACACATACTGCTTTTAATGTTAATCATGTTTGACGAGGAGGAGGGTGTGGCTGGGCCCTAAGGATGAACACCTGGCACTGAGTTACCCCAATCAGCCAGGAGGGGTATAAGGAGGAGGCGGAGAAGCCAGTTGGAGAGAGAGATGCATGCATGCGCGCGTCAATGTTTGTTTGTGCTGAAAAGGAGTTTTTGTGTTGTGTCTGATTAAAAGTCTTCGTGATTGTTCACCTGCCCCCCTTCCTTTCCACCCAAAAGAACCCTGTTACAAGATGTATTTAATATAAGTAGAAATAACATGTACCAAGATTACAATTTTAGCTTGTTAACAATTGTTTTACATGTTGTTAAAGTGATAGTCCATTCAAAAATGTAAATTCTCTCATCATTTATTCACCCTCATGTCACTCCAAACCTGTTTGACTTTCTTTCTTCTGTGGAACACACAAAAAAAATATATATTTTGAAGAACTGTTTTTGTCCATACAGTGAAAGTCAATGGGGTACAAAACAGCACTGGACCCCCATTTACCTTTTATTGTATGGACAAATAATACTGAGACATTTTTTAAAATATCAGATTTTGTGTTACACAGAAGACAGAAACGCATATAGGTTTGGAGCAACATGAGTAAATGATGAGAGAATTTTTATTTTTGGGTGAATTGCAACCTAATTATAAATTGCTACCAACTGCACCATAGGTGAAGTACACAGGAAGGTAACAAAACAAAGAATGGAGACAGGAAGCAAAAGCCAACTAAATTCTTAATTCTCATAAAATAAAATAAATATTTGGTACTTGTATGGTATGTACACACTGTAAGTTTTAAGAATAGCATCATATAGAAACCTCAAAGAAACCGAAGCCTTATTTTTTTCTGCTTCAACATTTTAAAACATCCTTAGATATGGTGCTTTTCAACATATAGGTTGTGAAATGTAAAGGTAAGCTACTGTATCTATAGTTCAACACAATGACTAAAAAGAAAAAGTCTAAAGTAGTCATTAAACTAAACTATTTGCATGACAGCTTTCCATTTTTCCTGTATCCCACTGACTCTGCTGACCTCCAAACAGCTCCTGTTTGGTATTAAAACCTAGCCAACACAAACCTATGACAAGTCAATAATATGTGTGCTACTATGCAAACACATTAACCATGCTAAGCTAAAGGGAACAGAGCTCCAATATTCACGGACACCTAAAAACTCGCCCTCACCATGGCCACCTGAAGTTTGCCTACAACCTCATCTAAGCTCCCACCAATCTGTGCAGAATAGAACATAAAAATACAAAATGTGAAGACAAATCACAGAAAAGATGGTGAGACAGAAGTGCTTCAACAATAACCAAACACAACAGAGCTTTTCAACAGCTTAAAGAAATAGTTTACCCAAAAATTTAAATTCTCTCATAATTTACTCACCCTCATGCCTTCTCAGATGTGTATGATTTGTTTCTTCTGCAAAACACAAATTAAGATTTGTAGAAGAATATTTCGACTCTGTTGGTCCATTCAGTGCAAGTGAATGGTGGTTAGAACTCTGAAGGTCCAAATATCACATAAAGGTATCATAAAAGTAATCCATACAACTCCAGTGGTTTAATCAATGTCTTCTGAAGTGAGTCAATCGGTTTTGGGTTAGAACAAACCAAAATATAACTAATTTTTTTCTGTACATCTTGCCATCGCAATATCTAGGTATAACCGGTTCTGCTTGACCCGCTCCGAGCAGGATTCAAAACGATGTCTCTGGCGTGGGAGGCGTGCATGCTAACAAGGAGGCTAAAGGCTACAGCCTTAAGCATCAGTCGCTAGTGCGCCTCTTGAGGACAGGGGAGTGAGGTTTACACATACAACACAGTTATCACATACCAGCTGGTTCCCATTCCATAGGCACAATCATGACTTCAAGCTTGATTACATTTCCTAGTACTTGACTTATGCTCACAGCGCTAGATGATACTATACGAAGTATAATTAAGCATGAAATCATGAGGAGAGGAGACTGCTATAGAGTAAAAGTAGTATGGATTTAACCACTGGAGTCGTATGGATTACTTTCATGCTGCCCGTATATGATATTTGGACCTTCAGAGTTCTGGCTACTATTCACATGCATTGTGTGGACGTACAGAGCGGAGATATTCTTTTAAAAATATTTGCTTGAGTTCTGCAAAAGTTTTCACTATCCCTTCCATTTAAAAGTGGCTATATTTACAACAGCTCATTAATATGTGATTAAGCAGACTTTTGTGAAATAGGATGCCACACTCAGGTCTGGTTCATGGCTTAACAGAATGATGGGCTTAAAAATTATTGTTCATTTTTCATAATAGGTTTAAGGGACTGTGGACACACACCTGCTCAAGACTGTCATCTTCAGCCGTCCCAGTGTCTCCGTTGCTGTTGATGGGTATTTCCATCGTGGCAGCTTTGCTCAAGACACTGTCTGTCATGATGGATGTCTACGACACAAGACACACTGCAGATAAATATTCAAAATACAGCATGATAGAAAGAATGGCAGACAGACAGATAGATAGAACGACAGACAGACAGATAGAATGACAGAATGATAGGCAGACAGATAGACAGCTAGAGAGACAGACAGATGATAGATAGAACGTCAGACAGATAGATAGAACTACAGACAGACAGATAAAATGACAGAATGATAGGCAGACAGATAGACAGCTAGTATTTGATACACAATGTATATCAAATGCTATAGAATTTTTCATATTAACAAGCTACTGTATCAATGCACCAAACTACTGAATATAAAGAGACATTATGCCAGGTGGGCAAATGATAGCTGTACAACTAAATACAAATAAATATTACAGAAATGGGCATGCAAATGCCGTTTTATTATAAACCAATGATACGTTTATTAATCTATAGGCAAGTCTCGTAACTATGCAATAGTAGATTAGCAGTTTATATAGCCATGTAATGAAATTGCAGCCTTGACAAAAGGGCAAGGGAAGGATTATCCGTAATACTACAGTGTGCATAGACGCCGTGACACTCTCCAACCGGACTAGGTCAAGCCTCCTAGTCTGAGCTCCGTTTGCTGCTACCTGTCACAATGTGATAGAAGAGGATTCTTGAGCCGCGCGATCCATCAAACGCTCGCCGCTGCTGCAGCGTTTCTCACCTGTGTGCCGTCTCGACCACTGATATGAAAAGAACAGACACCATTCGAGATTATTCCATGATAAAAATACGATGTGTGTTTTAACGGATGCTTATGGAGCAAATAATCTCCTCTGTCAATCCTCTTCGTCGCTTGGTAACATAAATCCTCTCCGTTCTCCGTAAACGGAAGTGACGACGACATTCTTCAGGGGTAGCGTTCCTGAACGCTTACTGCATTTAGATTCGAGCAGAGGATTGCTGTCATATATTTCACAAAAATACAATATATATGGCACACAATTTTTTATGAGGTTAACGCTGTCATTTGAAAGGCAGATTTAGGTAACTGAAGGAGATAAAAATATGATAAATATTAGATGTTATTCGCAATATGACCAGGTGGTGTCACTACAACGTCAGAAATGTGAGTATCATTTTGAATGAGCTCTCAGCAGGTCCCAAGAACTACTATTGTTTGTTAACCCATTCCTCCTATAAGATTTAAATAGCTTAAAGCCTTGTGTCTCAGTAATATATATTCAGACTGTGCAACTTTATAAGTAAAATTCTGGAAATTTGTTCAAATGTAAGAATCTGACCAACTGACAAGTAACATTTCCAGTAATACATGACTTATGAGATGGCCAATAATTACATTTATGGGTGAAATAATAATTACATGGCATTTCAATATAAAACAAATACTACTAATAATAAATCCAATTATTATGCATTTTCAAATGCTTGCTACCTGATCTGACCCCTGTAACTTACTTTTATTAGTGAGTTACCTCATGCAGTCAGGTTGATTCAGTCAGAGTAAACAATAATTTTGAATAAATAAATAAATAAAAAACAAACAAACAAAACAGTTCATTTAAAATTTACCACATCAAGCACATTTTTAGGTTTACCTGACAAAACATTTGTTTTGGCATAGCTTTACATTTGATTTTGCATCATGCATTGGCTCACAAAGTGCTAAGTCGTGTTTTTCCTTAAGACTGCACATGCATTAATTTCAGTCTGTGTCTCCTTTGAGCATGAAGATTAACATGCTTCTGATTAGTTTCTGCAAAGTTATTCAGAACCTTAACATTACTTAGATTAGAGCAAAATTGAATAGAGGCAACTTGTACAGACAGGACTGTTCTGAGTCATTTAGTTTCTAGCCTATTAATATCTGATAATCAAGTTTGGGATCAGAAAAATGCCTATTAATGTAATTCAGGAAGTTCAATAAAAGACAAATGAGCACAAGTACATGTGGAAATGGAATTAAAGCTGTTCAGTAAGCAATATCCTTTTTATACTTCATATACATCATGTGAAGTCTATGTATGTGTATCAGTCTCTGTAGAAGATCTAGTCCACCAAGACCAATATCCTATCATACCCACATTAACATGCTAAATCTTTTAGAGAGTTGGCATGAGTGACAGAAGTATTGTAAAAATGCTAACTTAGTGTTTGGCAATGCAGCGACAGTCAATTGAAAACAAACTATTGTTGACATCTGTATTTTAAACAGAATCTTTAAAGAGATTATTCTGATTGGGTGGTCATCTGCTGTAATATTGCAGGGTTCGTTCAGGGACACAAGATTTACTATTATCATTGTAATTAGGTTGTAATTACAAAACACATACCTTTTAGTAATCAGGTCTACACCACAGGCCTTCTGTTTATAACATGTTTTAGTCTGGGAACCTTTAGTTCAATTTGAAAATCAGGCAGACTAAAAAAAGCCACCCACAGTAGACCTCTTTGGTTGCAAGTTTACTGGTACACATAAACTGAAAACAAGAGCTGTTAAATGTTAAGCTCTCCATGTTTGAAACCTTTGCAAAGGAATACATTACTGAAGAATCTCGTGCCTTACAAACCTCTGCAGCTTCCCACTCTTTTCCTCCCATTCACTAGATATCCTGTCACGCTTTTAAAGAATTAACATTAAATGTGTCTCCAGATGCTGGCTAGCGATTCGTCATCAGACAGCCCTTTCTGAGTTCCTCGGCTGCAATCACAGCATTAAGACAGGGACCTTAGAGAAAAAAGAAAAAGAAAACATGGCAACACACCATGCTTAAGATTTCTTGCCTGCTATGCCATTATTCCCAAGCAAAATAATTACAAACATTGCTCTGTGTTTACACCCTGTAGCATATGGGCCTGATCCTTTTATAGTTTTCGTAATGTGCCATTTCAAACAAACTGTCAGCTTTTTTCCGCTCGCTTGTTGTTTAATCAGGGTGAGTGCGATTCATCATTGTTATGGATCCATGATATGCGTGACTGTGTTCATCAAACATTAAACCTCTTCTTGAAAACACAAGGTGAAAAGATAGAGACGAATCAACCTTTCTAAAATACTATACTCGCTACTGATTCTGGATGAACTCTCAAAAAACACTTTCTCGTATTCAATTGAAACATTATATTCATAAACAACTATAAGTGTAACTCTGTGGCTCTGTGTCGCTATGTTCAATGGCAGATGGGAAGAGGGAGTGTTTGAGAAACCTGTTTGAAAATTGTCAATATTATAGCAAATTTATTTGGTGACACTATTGGCGCCAAAATTACACCCTTCAGCTTTAACTTCAGAATTCTCTCCTGAATTAACCAATAATTACATGTGGATTTTCCAAATTGATAAATTCATAAGACTGTTGAAGTTTAGTGAGAGTTAATAAGAACTCAGATCACTTTGGTATTGAAAGAGCAAAGGGCTTCTCAGAGCAGCTGGTCTAACTTTCCGATATTGGTGATAATTTACAGTGATGTTATTTTCCATGTTGGCTATCATCCACTATGCAACTATATTTCAGGGCTATATTGAGTGGATTTCAGGCACTGTTTTTAATCCAGCTGGAATTAGCAGGAGTAATGGCTATGGTGAAGAAGAACCACAGCTGAACTAGTTTATACAGGGAAGTCTGGGATCATTTGACAAGGAAATGTTATATATATATATATATATATATATATATATATATATATATATATAAGTAGCTAGTTGCTTCCCATGGCTGATATACTGTTGATTTTCCAAATATGTGAAGTGCCAAAATACTGTAGATATTAGTTTCATGCTCATTCTGAGAAACCAAAAAGTATAACTACTACCTACTTAGCACATATTATAATGATGCGGTTTGAATGCAACAGAATAAAGAATACTGCCAGATGAGTAGCACAGTATGTAGGATGATATTAGGAATAGTTCACCCCAAAAATTATGTAATCATTTACACACCGTTGTTCCTAACTTGTATGACTTTCTTTCCATGCAATACAACTGGAGACATTGGGAAGATGACAGCCTTAATCACCATTCACTTTCATTGTATGGAAAAAAAGATGCACTGTAAGTGAATGGTGGTTTTGAAAGAAATTTAACCAACGCCTTTTAAAGCCTTTATGATGTAAACATGTATGGTGTTGCAAAAAAATTCCAAATGGACATTTACAATGTATATACATATATACAATGGTAACACTTTACAATAAGTTTCCATTTGTTAACATCATTAACATTAACTAACAATGAACAATACTTTTACAGCATTTATTCATCTTAAATAATGTTAATTAAAATATGTGCTAATACATTTTTAAAGTCAAAAGTTGTGTTAGTTAACATTAGTTAATGCTCTTTGAACATGACCTAACACTGAGCAATTGTGATTTAATTAACTAAAATGAACTAAGATTCTTAATGCATTAACTAATGTTAAAGAATTGAACCTTATTGTAAAATGTTAATGAAAAAAATAATCCATATTCTGAATAAAATAATCAAAAGATTCATATGCATTGTTCATTTTATTAACAATTTTGTAATTGCGATAATAATAAAAAAAAAAACTAAAGATCACACCTCTTTTAGCATTATATACAGTATAAAAAACCTTCCCTTTAAGGTTTCCATTGCCACTGATTTGAACCTCTGTGTGTCGTGAGAGCGGCTTGTAAAACACAGTCAATGAAACAGCAACCAGCAACATGCAGCCCCACCAACCTACTGCTAACACTATGACTCCTCCTGTTAAATTCACCTGCAAATTTAAAAGGATGACCAACAAGAGCCCGCAAATAAGTATAAAAACTATTTAGGCAACACAAACCCTGTAAAGTATTGTTTGCATAATCTCCTACGTGTTAATTTAGTTTTCTGTGAATACTACTTGTGGTTGGCTCCCAGCATCTGCAGACATAGCTTGCACGCAATGGCAGATGCAGGGAATTTAAAGGCTACATCATGTGAAGTTACAAGCAGTAATCTTCTTCACAGCTCAGTGTTTTTCTTTTCTTTCTTTTTATACTCTTTGGGTTGCTTTGCATTTTTGTGAGCAATATTAATTATTTATGCTTAATCAACAATTATATATATATACAGTATATATCTGTCTGTCTGTCTGTCTGTCATTTTCCTTTTTTTATACTGTCACACTGGCAAAAATAGGGCAATATCTACTTCATCTGTTACTGTAAGTTTTAGAGGCCCAGACGAATGAATGAGATGACGTTTTTGTGAATATCGAAAGATTAAATAATTACTGTTTTAAATGATTTTTTCATTCTTTTTAAAGGGATATTTACTCACCCTAATGATATCCCAGGTGTGTTTGACTTTTTTTTTTCAGCAGAACGTATTTGAAGAAAATTAGATGTACGTAGATGGTAATTTCACATTTGAAGCTCCAAAAATCACAGATAGTCAGCATAAATGTAATTGACATGACTCCAGAGGTTAAATTAATGTCTTCTAAAGTTATACGATCGCTTTTGGTGCTTAAAAGATAAATATTAAAGGGCTGAGTTCACGCGGTCTCAAGTGTAACGTATTCGCATCGCCATGATACAGACGTAATCTCACTTTCTCCACACGGTTGAGACATCCAGGATAGGCACACAAACACACCATTGTGAGTAAAGAAAGAGATAAATACAGATATAAACCAAAAGCAACCAAGCTACTGAACAGCATTCCTCCTTCTCGCTTGTAAACAGTGCTGTGCGTGCGGCATGTGCGTCAGTTGTCACGTGTCTCAAGTGCCAATATGATTACGTCACATTTGCGTAACGCTGATGACTGGAATAATGATTTAGAGTTTAAAAAAGTACTTAAAACTGAGTGACTACAGCCACGTCTCCAAAGCAACCAAATTGGCCCAGTTGCTAAGGTGGGAAGAGTCACATGGGGTTACCTCCTCGTGGTCACTTTAATGTGTTGTTCTCACTCTCGGTTGGGCACATGGTGAGTTGTTCCTGGATGCCATGGAGAATGTGTAAAAGATGTCATAACTTTAATTAATTAATTAAACACCACCAAGGAATGGTAGAAAGAGACTCTCTCTGTTTTATATATCTAGCCAGAAGTTTCCCTGCCTTGTCCCCTGACTCAAAGTATGACTCTCTTGCCCTGAATAGCCAAAACTCCACCTTCTGCAACAAAATAGTATTATATCTGTATTTCAATCTGGTCAATTCCCTGAGGCCATTAGATGACATTCTGTGCTTCAGCTCTGCCTTGGCACTTTTCATATTCCCTTCCAATTCCACGAGTTCTTGTGCTTTGGATTTTTTGGTGAATGAAGCATACTGTACGATCCGGCCCCTAAGAACGACCTTAAGAGCCTTCCAAGCCACACCCACAGAGGATACTGTAATTCATAATTTTGCTAAAGGGATACATTAAAGCGCCAACTATATTATTTCTTATTCTCCATATGTGGCAACACCTCTAAACACACCAAGGCATGATCTGAGACTAAACTGTTTCCAATTAAGAAATCCACAACAGTTTCAATGAGGGACTTAGATATAAAAAATACTATTCTAGAGTAAATCTTATGGACTGATGAAAAAAATGTATAGTCCCTATCAGATGGGTTCAAAACTGTCCAAATATCTGTAAGACCAAGATTTTTACTCATCCTGTGAAGCCTCAATGTTGCTCTAGGGGGCTTGTACACTTTTGCTTCACTATGATCAAGGACTCAGTCCATCAAAAGATTCAAGTCTCCTCACAATATTATATCATGAGGGGTGCCAGCGGCTTGCAACATCCCTCCAAGATCTATAAAAAAGTCCTGATCATCAACATTAGGTACATAAATATAAGCCAAAATAAGACCTTGTCCCTGAATTTCAGCTAAAACAATAATGACTCTTCCTAATATATCTTTACTCTGTTTGAGATATATTTGAATTATATATGTTTACTTATCAGCATGATGACTCCCCAGCTCTTACTCGAACAGCACTATAAAAAAAAATGCCATCTTCCCAAATTTTTCAGCTTCCTGCGGGAGAAAGGTACATTTCTTGAAGAAACACAATATTATATTTCTTATGCTTAAGAAGATAAATAATCTTCCTTCTTTTTATGGGGTGCCAACCCATTCACATTCCACATGGAGAGAGACAATCCACTCATATTGACATTTGACATTTTGACGTATAAGAAAAAAATAGATTGTGTGTCAAAACAAGATTACATTCCAACATTAGTGCAACCATCAAAACCCAAACATCCCCCTGAACAAAACAAACAGAAAAAAATTAAAATGTGCACATGAACCCTGCGCACAGCAGCTCCAATTGGCGTCCATACCTCCAAACACAAACAGTCTATGCACACCTACGAGAACCCCCGTGACAGACTTGCCATTTGACTGCTCAAGTCTGGTGTTTCTATAAAACATTTGTGTGACAGAATTACACAGCAAAATATAATCTATAAAAGAGCCAATAGGCAGAAAATAAACACAAAGAGCATGAATATTCATCCATAAATCTGTCCTGAAGGTGTGTCACTCTACAAAATAAACTCCAGCCTCTAGGCGGAATCAGCACAAAAAAAGCATGCACATTCCTCAAACAGTCAAGCGAATGTTCAGTGAGTCGGTCCACTCAGCTGCAACATGAGTGCAAGCAAATAACTTACTCACTCCAATGATTTTGCAAGAAAAACTCCACAAAACAAACTCCAGCCAATGGGCAGATTAAGTACAAAGAGCGTGTAGATTCATCCATAAAACTGTCCTGATGGAATGTTACTCTACAAAAGAAACTCCAGCCAGTAGGCGGACTAAGCATAAAGAGCCAATAGGCGGACTGAGCATAAAGAGTGTGTAGACTCATCCATAAAACTGTCCTGAAGGTGTGTTACTATACAAAATAAACTGCAGCCGCTTGGTGGAACCAGCACAAAAAAGCACACAGATTCCTCAAACATTTAAGCAAATGTTCTTACTATCTTCATTGACTTTATGAAGGACATCGCTTGCAGTGGGAATGTGAATGTTTTACGGCCATCCTTTGCATCTATTCTCAATTTGGCTGGGAATATCAGTGCAAAAGCGACCTTCCATTGATGGAAAAGTTTCTTGCATTTTCTTGCACAAGTTTTCTTTACTCCACGACCTTGCGTAACACAAGATCTTTATCGGATGATCTCCGAAATTTGGCCAGAATTGATTGGGGCCGAGCAGGAACCCTGTGAGCTTGCTTGATTTCTAGGTAATGGCCTGCTATGTTGAGCAGATTCGGAAAGAATCCATCCAGGAATCTCACCATATCCTGTCCCTCTACTCCCTCCAGGACTCCCACGATACAGACGTTATTCCACTGGTTACTCCTATAGTTTTCCATGTCTTCCAACTGCTCCCAGACATGCTCCAAATCCACCTTTGTTGCTAGTGAATTAGCAGATAATTCCCTCTCCAATGACTCCAGGTAATCAAAAAGTATTAAAACGAGCAAAGTGCACAGAGCTCGCTGTTCATACGTCCGATCCTCACATGGCGTCATGTGTCCCCTTGTGGCTATATGTGGCAGGGCAGGGTGGAGAGCAGTGCCGGTCGTGATTCCGCACACCAGGCCCCAAATTAAGCTGATGAAACCTGAGAGGGTTAAAGGTGACCGAAGATGGCAGTGCGACAGAGAGAGAGAGTTACGGTCAGCAGTGTGTATTTGTCTTTTTGGATAAGTTTATCATTAAATTATCATTTATATTGTCAAGCCGGTTCTCGCCTCGGCTAAAGTCATTTTATTAATTCCGTTTGTGAAGATTTATCTCCAAAAGTTCAACCCTGACTATTTTACACACCACCAGTAAGGCCATTTTAAATTTGTTTCTATTATGATAAAGCACAAGAGACTCACATAAGCACTTGCCATTTTTCACAGGTGACTTAAACAAACCAAACATACATTCTAGTGTTGACCAGGAGTTTATAACCCTCTACCTGGCTAGTTCTTTTAGGGGTGTAGATAGGCCATATGGTTCATTCCCCATCTTCTCCACTTCGCTTTTTTCAATACAGCATTACATGTTACCCTTCAGTAATGTTTATTGAGGCATTGTGATGGCCAGACTGGATGTCTCATAGGGAAATCTTCCGTTTCCATTTTTTGAGAGATTCCCCGTGAAAACAAGGTACCCTGGTGGGTTATTAATGCAAATGTCTAGCCTTGACAGCTCAGACATGCGTCTTCCTTTCCCAGTGTCACCTCATGCGATTTACATCACACTAGGCTGTTGTGCTTGGCACCAGAGCACAGACACTTTCTTGACTGCATGCAGATTCAGAGAGCCATAGAGAGGACACCTAATTTCCACCGGAGGTATAAGAGACACTATTCTTATTTTCAAAGTCAATCTTTCTCATCAAGTCTGAAAACACTTTGTTTTGCTAAGGGATATTGAGTGTCTTATGACCCTCTCAGCCCTTAAAGACCCCATGAAATAGTTTGCTTTGAGGTCATCTATATGCAAGTGTTCTCCTAACTGTTGGGAAAAAACAAATAAAAAACACTTATAGCAGAAATACTCCTTTTGTCGCTATGACGATGCCGTGAACTCTAAAATCCTAAAATGACAGAAAAAATTATTATTTAAACAACTTTACAGCTCAAATAACACACAAATTCTAACAGAACAATTCATGTAAGTGCTTCTATAAAATTATAAGCTTCAAATTTCTGCCTTTAAACCCTCCAAAAAGGTCCCCCTTTCACCTCCAAGTGCCTCACCTTGATTTTTTATTTTTTTTTTTTTTAAGGCGGGGCGAATCTAAATTATCTTTCGTGATGATCAACATTATGCTCAAATGCTTTCAACTGAGCTTAACTTGTATTGAACTTGACATTTTCCTTTAAGGTTAGGGATTTGAACAAACCTAACTATTAAACTAGCTTACATCATTAGTTACGAAGATTAACAATGCCTCAAATTGCTGAGAATAGATGTGCTATTTCTTTTCTAAGAGATCCTACTAATTATTTTTCTAAGAGGATTATAAAATGCTAAATAATATCACAGACTAACATTGTAAGGGGACCCTTATCCATTTCTAGTGACCAGAATATCATGGAGACTTGGAAGTGGGCTCTTTTGACTTGAGTCTGTAAACAATCGCCCAGAATACCCTACAAAGCATCTAGCAATACTCTAGCAACCACTCAGAACACCTTAGCAACCACATAGTAATGCTCTGGCAGCCAACCTAAACATAAAACAAGTTAAAATCTGAGACCAAATATCTTGCAGAAACTGCTTCCTTATCATGCTAACCCTTAGGCCATCACCTGTTTGTGAAATCTGACTTTCATTTGCTGGCAAAATTACACCTAATTGACTCCTACTAGTCTCCATCTATGTAGGATTTTTGTTTTGCTGGCATCTGTTCCCTGGAGTAATGAAGGTGATGACAGTAATAGATGGTTTGGTACAGGACAGCCTGCAATCCATAAACGGATTTTGCCCTCAAAGCCGATTTAACACCTTTTATGAAACGAGACAGAATAGAATCAATTACTCCAGCAGGACTCTTGACTAAAGAGATATGACAACCTTGGTTGAGCTTCTTAAAACAACAAAGAAAGATCACAGCTCCATAGGGAGTCATGAAGTGAGAAAGGAAGTTGGTGATTGAATGGTTTATAACAAAACACTTGTAATTTCACTGCAATAACACCATAGAACAAAAATAAGAGGGTGCCTCCGTTCAACATGAGCTGATACATTTCTGACATGTGCGTTATTGGTTTATTGGCATAGAAAATATTGTGCTTGGCTTGACGCCTTCAGCCTTTGATATGATACATACTGGCAACGGTGGTGTCCAGGTTTAAATGAAACAATTCAAACCACATCTGTGCTTCTTTATTGGTCTGCCAGATACATAAAGGCAATCAAACTTGGTCTTACGATCTTGAAGCACATGTACGAAACCAGTGACACTGCTACTCACTGTGGACCACCGGTGAGTGAACTTGAGCATTGTATGAATGTATGGACCGTTTAGGACAAAGCCAGCATATGAATTTGCTTCACAGACTTATGTTGATTATGACAGATTTTGGCCTCTCTCTCCAGTCGAAACAAAGAACAGAACATGTTTGGTTTGGGGATTTAGCGTTAGAGAGAACAATGCAAAGTTTATTTGTCACTTTTGTAAGGATAAAGCACATTAAACTCTTCTTTGCAGGGTAGCTCAGGGAGTTTTGATGCTGACAACCACCCCTGGAGACGCAAATTCGAATCCAGGGTGTGCTGAGTGACACCAGCCAGGTCTCCTAAGCAACAAAATTTGCTAGGGAGGGTAGAGTCACTTGGGTTAACCTCCTCGTGGTCCTGATTAGTGGTTCACACTCTCAATGGGGCATGTGGTAAGTTGTGCGTGAATCGCGGAGGGTAGCATGACCCTCCACATGTGGAGTCTCCACTGTGTCATGCACGATGAGCCACATGATAAGATGCATGGATTGATGGTCTCAGAAGTGGAGGCAACTGAGACTTGTCCTCCTCCACCCAGATTGATGTGAATAACCGCACCACCACAAGGACCTATTAAGTAGTGGAAATTAGCCATTCCAAATTGGGAGAAAATGGGATTATATTTAAAAACAAAAATACTATTGGACCCGATCAAATACACAAGTAAACAGTTCCATTCATGAATATTTCAAATGTCATGACTGTTTGGTAGTTTATGGTGCTGAATGGTTTAATATGTATATTTGGATGCAATGTATTGGATCTGTATTATGGGTAAACTCTGAAATGTAGTTTAATAATTTTGTGTGGTTGTTTATTCTCTTCCAATTTAATTTCAAATATGGCTGTATTTGTGGGGCGGCACGATGTTAGCCAATCAGAACATAGACGATTAAAGGAGGAGCTGAGGCAAAAACTAAGCATTTATGCAGAGAGCAAAAACAGCATGGAGAATAATCATATATTATGAAGTTATGACTGTTTTGGTGAAAATAAAAACTTTACTAACATTATCAGTGGCCCTCAGGAAAGATAATAAAACTTTATTAAAACAAAGAGCATTTCAAGACTTCTTTTACAGTGTTTCATATTCATCATTCAGCTGGGTATCTATGCAAGCATTATGTTGCTCAACCAGGCACCTTTTAAAATGCCGAAAGTGCACCCAAATGGATATATGGATTATAGTGCTCTTCTTTATTAATTGATGAAATTCTGCTGCCATGAACATTACACATTTTTTTGGGTAAAAAAACAAAACAAAACACAAATGTGCCTTTTAAATACAATTGTGTTTTCTGCCTGCGTTCTGTCAGTGGCAATTGTGTAATATTAATTGCAACAGGCAAATAGCACTGATGTTTATGAATCCATCACATTCTATAATCATCCTCATTTATATAAAAAGAGGTTTGTTTGAAAATGTATTGTGCAGTGCTATACAAGAAAATACTGTAATGTTCCTGGTCAAAGTTGGACTGTAAGTGATTTGTGAAAAATATGTCACTTTTTGCGTTAAAATTACGATTTAATTAAGATTTTAACTGATTTAAAAACTCATTTACAATTAAGTTGAGGAATCAAGCTCTATAGTTTACTGAATTAAGTGACTAATTTCCATTCCAGTTTAGGACAAAAGGAATGGGGAAGCAGTGATGCTGACATAAACTCAACATATTGCATAACTGAAGCATGAAAATTAAAACCATCAGGGAGAACTCAAAGCCGAGTGAAAACAGATGAACCCAAGTTGTGTTCTAATTTATGTGCAATCCTCTTGTTTAGATTGTGCTCCGGATGGACTTGACTTCTCAGGATCTGATACTTAAAATGGTAGAGCATGACATTAAAAATGCCAAGGCAATGGTTTTGATTCCAAGGGTAACTTACAGTATATGTATGCACTGTAAGCAAATTTGGAGAAATGTGATATCACTTGACCTTATTTTGAGTCTGATGCCTACTCCGAATGGACACTTGATCCAATGAAATTGTAAAAGACTTCACGCCAGGGCATATTGGAAGTCACATTGTTTTTAAAACAACAGCAAAGTGGTGGTAATTTCAAATATTAAGAAGAACTGTGACCTGTGAGAAAAAATGATAAAGACATATTCTTTGATAAAGACAGTAACAACAACTCTCAATGAAGTTGTGTTATTTAAAAAACTTTTAAAGTGCATCACACATTGACATTTTCTGGTTTTCAAGGTTTGTTATTGTTTCCATCCACACATTGACCTCATGCTCAAAGTCTTGTTTTAAGCCCATCCTTTGTGCATTGTTTTGGTTGACTGTCTGAATGTAAATTATTTCTTTTATTAGGCAGAGAATAAACAAAAGTTCTGAGGTTTCCAAGTCATTTGTGAGCCCAGCTACTAGTCAAATGACAAACAAACCACCACTTTGCCTCTTTTTCTCTGTGCTGAAACCCAGCTCTCAGGTCTTTCTGGATGGGAGCCGTATGAAGCATTATAAAATGTCGCTGAAAAGGCAAAAGGAAAGGCCAAGGCACTGCTGGAGATGGTTCTGACTTCAATGATGTCTCACCTCTATGTACACTGCATTCTGTTTGCCAAGTTTTACAAGCTTATGTGAGAGAGTAGAGTGTGTCTGACATGAAACTGGGATCGGTTAACAGGGTCTAGAGGTACTCAACTTTGGAAAGCCGGGTGGCCAGAAAGCAGGGCCCCTTTAGACTCTAGGGCCACACTCACTAATAAAAAATTATTTTAATTACTTTTTAATAATGATGAGTACATTATGCTAAATTAGCTTTTTAATACATTATGGACACAGGTAATTAACAAGAATAAAATAAAACATATAGATATATAGCTTAATTATTATAAAAGTCTGGTTCTTTGTACAGTAAAAATGTGATATTAAAATAATGATTGTATATAGGCAAATACAGTATGTGCTTTTTTTAGCCCCAAGTTGGCTATAAACTGCAGCATAATGCACCACTGCAATATATATAGTCAGGGTTGTGGAGTAATGAAATACATGTAATGGGATTATGTATTTAAAATACAAAATATAAATAACTGTATTACACTACAGTTACAAATTAAATATTGGTAATTAGAATAGTTACATTAGTGAAGAAATTATTTGCATTTTATTGTCATTTGTTTGATTTCATATTTAGTCCTTTCAGATGGAAATATGTTACAAATTACATTTTACAGCATGTATTCTGTAATCTGTAGTGGAATACATTTCAAAAGTAACCCTCCCAAACCTGTATATATTTTATATATTTATGGTTTATCTGAGTTGCTGTAGACTTTGTCAGTTTGAAGCAGTCTGGCCATTCTTTGTTGACCTCTTTCATCAACAAGGCGTTTCTGTCCACAGAACTGCCACTCACTGGATGTTTTTTGTTTTTGGCACCATTCTGAGTAAATTCTAGAGACTGTTGTGTGTGAAAATTCCAGGAGATCAGCATTTACAGAAATACTCAAACCAGCCCGTCTGGCACCAACAATCATGCAACGGTTCATTACATGATGAAGATTTTATGTTTTGAACAAGTTCAGATTGCAAAGAGGTGACTGATACAATGTTACAATGTTATTCTGCACCAAGTGAAGTTTCAGTACTTGATAAACGGCAGTAATTTTGTTTTGTTCCTTCTGCTGTAGTGTGCCGAGGGGCTGCCGTGCCTTTGTATGTTTACTATTATGAATGTTGCATACGATGCTTACATAAAATGCAGCTCTTTGCAACATAATGAACAATACACTGCAGCATCAGAATATAAGCTCCTGGTGAAAGTAAAGTAAATAAGACAGAATTATATTACCAATGCATAAAACAAATCTTCAAAGTAATATTAATAATACTGTATCATTGTGTATTATAATGGAAAAAACAGACAACAACAAATAATAATAATAGTTATAATAATAATAATAATAATAATAATAATAATAATAAGTAATAACAACTGAATTCCTAAATGTTAGCGAGTGAAGTTTGCACACCCTGTTAATAAAAAAAAGTGTTTTGTAACAATATATGTGGAAAATATTGCTTTTTTTTGTTGAAAAAAAAAAGGAAAACATGCATTAATTATCTTGAACTCTAATTTTATTTCATTAAACATTTTGAATGTTCTTGGCTGATAGGATGAATACAAAAATTATAATTTTTTAAGCTAAATGTACTAAATAGGGCCCTGTGTTGGTCAGTTGCTTGGGGCCTCAGAAATCATAAACCCACCCCTGAATGGAAGTGAATTGGTGCCAAAAAATTTAAGCTCCAAAATCCACAAAGGCAGCATAACAAAAATGATAGGTGTGCGTGAAAAACGAAGAGCCCTTTTGTAAGACTATGAGTGAAGGGTACATTAATACAGTACCTTCATGCTCCCTTCAGAGCGCCCACATCAAGAGATCTGTCCTTCGAAGTGAGTAGGGCATAGGGGTGATCTCTTTCAATTGGAATTTGCCCTCAAGTAGAGATTGACTGAGCAGGGAGGATCATTTATAGTAAAAAAATGAATAAAAAATTATCCTAAATAAATATAAGCCATACCAGTGTGTGGGAATAATTCTGTCCTACACTGCCATGATTCATTATGATAATTAAATTATAAATGGAAATTAAAAGGACAGTTTAATATGAAGTTCAATACATTTAATTTTTTCCTTGCAAAATAAATATATTCAAATAAAATGAAAAAATGAAATGGCTGCACATGTATTACAGACAAGATTCTGCTTTTTTTTTTGTTTGTTTTTATTCACCTCTTCTTGTACTTTGTAGGTTGTTTCTTCCAAATGGTGAATTTAGCTAATTATTAAGGTATACAGCACCTGGTGATGTAATTACTAAAGAGCTACATGTGTCATCTCCTTAAAAAATGTCATATGAAGGCAGTTTTATTTTCTCTCCATAATGGCAGTTTTGAGCATGTGCAAGTGTGGCACAAATTAAGCCACAACACAAATAAATTAAGCCACAACACAATGTGAAAATGGAAAAGGCATGAAAATGTAAAAGGTCGGCACCTAGAATAAATGTGAAAATTCACATTTAAGTTACTTTCCCTGTCTTGCGAGAGAGTGGTTGTAGAGTTGGGGTACTCAAGTTCGGACTCGGACTCAAGGAAATTTAAACTAATATGATGGATGAAATAGACCATGATGAAAATTGTACAACTCAGTCAATCACATATTTGTAGGGCAACCTGGACACAGCAGGAGGACTGAATGTAAATATTTTTCTGATGTTTTACTGCATTTTATCACGTGGCTTGTTGAGAGCTTTGCATGGATGACCAGCCAAATATTACTCACTTTATCTCAATAATCCCTTTTAATTGGACACTTTCACTAACTGAATAAATTTAGCTAATTCTGAACATTTTACAATGTCTTTTGTGTAACCGAGAACTATTTGTGTGTTTGTGTGTGTGTGATGATGATGCATGTACATCACTAATATAAGCTAACATAAAAATTTGTATGAAGTGCATCTACCTCCTATATATAGCTGATGAATATTCAAGGATGGGAAATGGTCCATTGGGCGCCCTCATGAGTACATCCAGGTAAGAATAGAACTGTGGAGTTTATTATTCTTTCCAAGATATAGTTTTAGTGTTATGCCATAGATATGATATATGTGGAAGGTTGACGGTTCATCAACTGAACGTTTTTACAATTCATCATTGAGCACTTGAATTGAACCCATAGTCTTTAAGAAAGGAAACACATTTGAAAATGTGAGAAACACACATTATGTGAAGTCATGACACCACCACTGAAATGCTCAGAGTTATGGATCATTTAGCAGATGTGTTTTAACAAAAGTGACGTGTGGTATAATTACCACAGGGACTGTCATCTTACAGCAGCCTAGGGTTAAGTGCCTTGCTAAAGGGTACAGTAACATGGTTCATGGATCAGCCCTTCTGGAGGACGGTTTTGCAGCCAGCCCTTTTGAGCAACACAAGCCATAATGCCCAGTCATTAATAAGGTTGTCTGAAAATAAACATGGTTAGGCAGTAGCAAACATTGCAGCTCTTTGTATGAGAGTTCTGGTTATGTTGTCATAGTTAGTGCTTTCTATTTTTTCTAGCTATGTTAAATGAATAGTTTGGAACAAAATGAAAATACTATAATCAGTTACACCTTTGTGTTGTTCCAAACCTGTATGAAATTATTTCCTCTGTGGAACACAAAAGGAGATATTTAACCGAATGTAAGCCTAGGTCTACAGTGACTTTCATTGCATCTTTTTTTCCATAAAATAACAGCGATGGTGACTGAGGTTAACATTCTGCTTAACATCTATGGAGAAAAGAAAGTCATACAGACTTGGACATGAGGGTGAGTAAACAATGAAGCAATTACATTTTTAGTTTAACTGTTGCTTTAAACCAAGGAAAATTACAGGCTCCACAAATGTTCTGACATGAAAATGGCATTATAACAGCATCAGTGTGTTTATTGATGATATTAAACCTATTAATGACATCATCATCCAACTCAACTAAATTTAGAGGATCATGTACACTTCTGAATCTCCTGTGAAAGTTTCACCAAAGATCAACATGCAGTATATCCTTCCATAAAGTTACTTCACTCAATCTGGCACCGTTGTATTAATAAATCTGAATTTTAACTGCTTAGATGACTCAAATGTACTTTCATTGTCTGTACTATTATAATAAAAGCAGTTTGGCTTGCTTGGGTATTTAATTTGTGCTCAGTGCCATCTCAAAGGTTATTTAAGCAATATCATTTAAGTGCGATATTCTCCTACATCAGCACTGCTGTGATTCGGCCGCAGGCACAAGGCCGCAGGCCGAGTGCTGTAGGTAATTAGAGCAGTGCTGATGTGGGGCCATATCGCACTCTTGCTCATGTGATATTGCTTATATACAACAGTTCAATGAACAAGTACATTTAAAAAAAAAAAATAGGAAAAACCGAGTATGGTCATAAAAACGCATTTGTGCTTGGAACTACTTTCTTAAGCGATGAATCAGAATCTGCCGTTGCTGGTTCAAAACAAATGATTCGTCCAAGACTTCGTTAGTAATTCAAAAAGTTAACTTCAGAAATATTATCACGGCTTGTGCTGTTTCTAACAAGTTATTGGATAAACAAGTATAGACAGCTGGATGTGTGTGAGAGAGATGGAGCATGTGCAATCACCTGTTACCACACCCAATCAGAGATGCTGTCAGCTTTCTGTGGAAAATAGACGTCCAAGTGTGGTTATTCCTCTCTATTACGTGTTAGCCGGTCTGTAAGAGTCGTTCACTGTAGAAACAGCGCCATTTTAAACAGTATGTATCCAATGTGGAAACTCCGATAAAAGGTGAGCACTTGAGTTCTGTAATAAATCAGTCTGTTGTGTTTCTCCGCATAAGCCTTAATCCTGAAGTTGTCCGTTTAAACAGTTTAAAGCTATTTCCTAGTTTTGGTAATGTATTAGTAATACGAGCGATCACGGAGCGCAATTCTATGAAAACAATGAATAACGGATTCACTTTACATCACCAACTGGCTCATATTAAACACACACAAAAATTATCTTTTGCCACCACCTGCTGGCTAACATATGTAATTTCAAAAATAAAGCCAGTAACTCCTAACAGATACACTTTAGTTTAGAACAGCATGAACGCGGAGTGATACACACACAGTGAAATATCTGAGTGCTGATGCTGTCAGACCATCAGTGCTCATGGAACGTCTCTCATCCAATCAGATTCGAGTACTGGAACTAACTGTGGTATATACATATATTCAAATAACTTGAATATTGTTCCCTTCAAAATACAAATAAACACTGACCTCTCAAAGACCATGCACTGTTATTTCATCCTAATCTGATTTTCCCATTTTTGGCGGCAAGTGTTTGTTTTCATCTACGTTATGATTGATTGATATCAACTAGATTTCATAAAGTTTCTAGCCTAAATACACAAAACAGTTGACTGAATTGAAGGACTAGCTCACCCAAAAAAAGAAAATTCTCTCACCATTTATTCATCCTCAAACCTGTATGATTTGCATGACACAATTGGAGAACAGTCTCTCAATTTCATTGAGAATAACATTCTGCTTAACATCTCCTTTTTTGTTACACGGAAGAAAGAAAGTCACATGGGACTGGAACAATATAAGAGGGAGCAAATGATGACAGACTCTTCAATTTTGGTGAACTATACCTATAACTTCAGATAAAAATCATATGTATTGTTATCAGTTAGTCCATGTCAGCTTTGGGACCAGTAGCAAAGCCAGACATCAAGCTAATGAAAATGAATTGCGAGAGATTGAGGCACACCAAGCGTCATAATTTCATCACGCCAAACCTAGAGCCAACCTTCAAAAAAGAGACAAGAAATGAATCAAAATACAGCAAAGCATGTAAGTCTGAAATACAAGCAGCTGGGACCACTAATGAGAACCAGCCGCAGGTGGTTGCTAAGTGACAGTGGCTGAGTGGCAGGTCAGAAGCCTGGGCCACAGTTGCTCACCTCCTGGGCCGCCCGACTTTCTCTCCCCACCACATTGGCTCTCTCTCTGGCAGGGCAAGACAGGAAAGCAGGGCGGCCTGAAATGAGAACCAGACTCCAACCCTACAACTGGCTCTCTTTCCCTGCCTGCTTTTTTCTGGGTTCTAAAGTAGAGAGGGAAAAAATGAGCATACTCCAAAAATAGATTAGGGATTGCGTGCCAATGGGTTTAGAAGACTCACTTTTTTCACTCCCTCTAGTCACGCAAGTAGCCTGGCAAAACTTTGTAAAACAAAGCAGGAAAAAATAAAACATAAAAAGACAGAAGGAAAGACAAAGGACCCTCTAGAGGTTGTAGAGAGGAGGGAGCCAATGTATCTCTAAGGCAAAGACAAATATAACTGGGGGAGGAGGGCCTAATTTTTGTGAACACAACTCATTCAGAGACATTCTGTAGAAGTTGTGCCCAAAAGCTGAAACAGGCAGTACACAGAAACAGGGAGGTGTAAAAACCACCATTGTAGTCACCAGTGATGGGGAAGCAAATAGCTTTCTGTAAACAATAGCTTTCAAAGCTACAAGCTGCTCAACTTAAAGTAACTAATCTAAAGCAAAGTCACTTTTAAGGCAAATCAGCCCAATCTGCAGCCATTTTTTGGCATGCTCACAGGCAGCTATTTTCTATATAAGTGGAATAAACCCCCCAAAAATGTTTGTTAAATTAATTAGTTAGTTAATTAAATCTGATAACAATGGTATAGTAAATTGTGCTCCTTTAGCTCAGATTACATTACAAAAAGTTTTTAGGCTGGCCCAGCTAATGTGCATGCAGGTTTCGAGTTGACTGACAGAAAATGTCTGTATCTAAAAGGTGATTGGCTCTCTTACCTGTAAGTTGGGACTTTTCTACATCCACCATATGTGGCATTGCAATTTCTCTCATTTATTTTAATAAAAGTGCTCCATCAATCTGAAGTTTTAGTTCTGTAATTCTAATTCTTTTATATCCTTATAAAAATTAACCATGGTTAATTTAGTATTTATAGTAAAACCATGGTGTCTGCCAAAAATAAATAAATAATATTTATTGTCTACACCGGGCACGTCCGTATGATGCGATGCGACACAACAACTTGAGGCATAAACTTTCTAACATATAATTTATGCAGTAGTGCTAACACCAGTTTATTGTCAGCATAATGGATGAGCTGCAATGGACGCTTCCAGTGTAGACAGCATCATTGATTATAATGGGTTTATTTTTTTGCTTTTGACTCGACATGCCACTCGTGTCCAGTGTAGACAGGGTGTAAGTGTTAAACATACTGAATTGAAGATGAATTTATACTAAATATACACTAATAAAACTATAACCAACATATTGTATTTAACTGAATTGAAATATAGTGATGAACAGTAGTAATTACTAAATATTTTGCTTTAAGAAGGTGGCAAAGTTGCTTTATGGTTGCACAGGGCTCAAGTAAATAATTTATGAACTGTCCAAAAGAGTCAACTCACTGAAATTCTTCATAGTTCCCAACAATAAATATAACAAAATAGTTTATTTTATTTGGTTCATTTACATGAACGGTCTGAAAGAACCAATCCACTTAGCCTAAATTATTCGGATTTCCCAGCACTAAAATTGTAATCTGAGCTAAAGAAGGGCAATTTATGATACTATTGGTGCCAGATTTAACTGCAGTTTTGAAATATGTTCTTTGATTGTAATCTTTATCAACTGTTTTGGAGATTTTCGTCATTCCCCATTCAAGTAGATAAGTGCTGTACTTTTATGCCACTTGTATTCATAGAAAATAGCTGCCAGGGAGCAGAATGGAATGATGGCCGCAGAATGGACTGACTTGCCTTGAAGGAGACTTTGCTATAGCAAATGTAACGGCACCAGGTACTATCATACACAAATGCTGGCTGTGAAGACAGCGTTTGACTGACCTGCAAGACATCAGCCTTTGATTTCGGACACAGGATTACATCATTGATCCCATCTCTTCCACTAACAGACGTAAAAGTGCATATGAAGTCTCATATTGACATTTAGGCTTCTAAGATCTATCTTTCATAGGACTAAAGAGAATGGAGTGCAATTGGATGGATGGAAATCTAGACAATATTTAAAGCACATTATGGGGCCTTTGCCGACTAGAAATATCTGTCTTTGAGGGTCTGCCAAGCTTAGTCGGCATTGTTAGGAAAGAACCCTTTAGACAAAGGGCAAAATAGTCTCTCTCGTTCTCCCCTTCTGCTAAAATCATTAAATTCGACAGTCGTTATTGTCATTACATTTTCAAGACTGTGCCAGGCCTAGCCAGTAAGAAAGCTTGCAAGCCCCTTGGAAAGGTTGACTAAAAGGTTACATTTCAAGCTAACTTTGTTATGAAGGGCCACAAGACATTTTTAAAAGCCATCAAAGCACTCTGTCACTGTTAAATGTCACAGAATAAATTAGTCTCAGACCAGTTGTTTTAAAAAGCATCATCACATGTAGGTTTAATGTGTCTTCATATCAAGCCATGCATGACACAACAAACCAACCTCATTGATGGCAAAACACCAGATGCAATATACAAACCTTTTGCAAACCACAAAATCGATGATGCATCATCAAAAGCCTCACAATTAAAAAACGACCATTTTGAAAGTATTTTCTGCTTTCAACTGAGGGTTGTTATGGCCAGAAGCGGAGTTCACATGACCCAAATTATTTGACAGTAGTCTTTAGTGTCATCAAACACAAAGAGTGTGGCAACAACAGAAATTGGTGGGGGAAAAAACACTGTCGCAAGTGTCAGCCCTCTTTTAGCTGGTCTTTCCATCAGACATAAAAACATATGTTCTGCTCATTTTCCACACAACTTCTCATTTGGTGCGAGTTAGCTGATGTCACAAAGAATAGGACAGATTCTCCATAAAACTTATAGAGCTTATGCAATAGGAACAAACTGACCAAAGCACTTGAATTAAATTTAAAACCAAAATGACAACCTATTGCATCTGCTGGCTGAAACATAGAGGCATATAGGCTTGTATGAACATGTGATTAACAACTTGTGAAGATCTATAGTTGGAAAACAGCTCACATGTCCATACAGTTCATACAAGATATATATATATATATATATATATATATATATATATATATATATATATATATATATATATATGCTTATTAAATCATATATAAACACACAATTCAGAAATGGATAAAGTTGCTTTAGGCTTATTACTGCAATAAATTGTAATTGGGCACTTTGTCAAATACAAAAAGAAAAAGGAAGAAAGAAAAAGGAATACTAATACTTAAAGAATGAAGTGGAATCTGAAATGTTTTTGTTTCCTGATAAGAATTTACAATAACAACAACAGGTAAGAAAATGTTAACAGATTTAATTTACCTGATAACACATGAGATTTCAAAAAAGTGTTTTAAGGAACATTATGAACAAGGGAACATTATTTATTTTCTTTCAAGGCAGCATGAATTGAACATACTTCACAGTTAATGTGACAACATGAGGAAACGTTTGTGTACATAACAAAATATCTGTCATAAATATAGGATTCTTAAAAAAGGAGAGGGACAAGCATATCCCAGCAAATCTAGCACACCTCCCAAAAAATGGTAGACAAAAATGTGAACTTTAATAACGATTTACTCCTGTAAATCTAAACAAAGATCAAAACAAAGCTACATTTCAACAATTACTAACAAACAGAATCCTTTTTTCTTGAATAGGCTTAGTGGTTTTCTTAATTATAAAGTTGAGCCTTTTTTCATGGGCATCTGAGAATAAAGTCTGTTCACAATTAAACAGACTCAACATTTAATAACAAAAAATGCATAAGGCTGCACGAAAAAGGTTCTAACAGAAAAAAAAATGCAGTATAGTCATATGGCAACAATGGTCTATAATAGTCCAAAGCAAGTAATATAAAAGCAGTCACTTCAAGTCAAGGCTACACATTAATTCTGCCAAGAGAATTTTTTGAAAATGTCTAATGCAGCCATTATTTTGTTTTAAACATTTGACTTTTAAATATGCAAACTATACATTGGAGTAACAACGATGTCCCTAAAATCAAATCAAACAGTGTTTTTCCAACAAATCTGGGAGTAACATTATCCAGCAATGTAATTTACATACATGAAAACAATCCAGCATTTTGTTAATAATAAGCAAAACTGACCAATTCTTTAACCACAGAATTGTGTAAAACATGCTACAAAAATGTACCTATAAATTTCAGTACCATGACTAGAGAGTAGTGGACTTGTCTTCATTATTTGGGCCAAATCTAACACCTTATTGGATACTTTGCTGTATTTAACCAAAAAAAAAAAAAAAAACATTCAGTGAAGGAGAACAATACTGTAAATCCAGCAAAAAAAATATATATTATGTTATCAAATTATTAGAGCTTATTTATTTCAATATCAGCCATTTTCAGTGGCCTTGAGTAATTAGTGGCAGATTTATTTTTGTTATAGAAAACTTCCATATAAAAACAAAAATAACAATGTGAAAAGATTATTTCCAGTTAATTGTTTTACTATTTGTTGGTGTCAACTCATTAAGATCTGCCATGACATAGTTCTTGGATTACAGTACATATGGCTTGTGTTCTTGCATTACAGCTGTTATACTTCAGTACTTCAAAACAATAAAAAAAGGCAATTTGAATATACAAATTAAGTAGACACTTGTTACTGGCTGTTTAAATCCTTGCAAAATGCAACAACAAAACAAGGACATTTGTCAACGTGTTTTTATATTTAGTATCATAAGTTTCAGTTATGTCCCCTTTAGCCAAGCTATGGGAGGGGGAGCAGCATGTAGGAAACCTCCCGAACACTGTCCATGTATTTTCATTTTGCAAATAACTTTTTCATAAATAGCAACAGCAAACCAAACAATTTAGGAGCTTTATACTGAACATAATTAGAACACTTTAGAATGCTGTTAATAAGCTAAAATGAACCTTCATAACAAACAAACTATTACTGTCACAAATATACACATATAAATGTACTGTATGTCAATAAAATCACAGGTTATAGCAACTTATTGACATGTCAATTTTTTAAACAACACAAAACACCAGTATAAAAATATATAAAAACATATGAAATGTTCTCTCTTACAAAACATTGACATCAACCAATAACTGTCCTTTATAATGTGCAGATGCTGGCCTAAAGTCTGTTAATGTTCATGATCATTACAACAGCATTTCGCAACAGCCGTTTTAACTTTTTTAGAAAAGAGTCTGAAGAAAGGTGTCAAACGCACCACATTCTGAAACCTCTGGCCAGCCAGTAGGGCAACATGATACACAAAATGATGTTTAGGACAATGCCAGAGGCATTTTTAGAGTACATGAGTCAGGTGGAAATGCATTCTGGTGAGGTGTTTTACAACAAAATTAGGGGTTATATCCTCAGTTCTGTCTCCTCGTGTTCTAACGAGTGTTCAGTGGTATTGATAATGGAGGAAGAGTAACCTTGCGTGACTCCGTAAGGAGAGATGGCTGGGGAATGGGCAGCAAGTGGGGACAGTGACGGAGAGAAACTTGGAGACATGGCTATTGAGGAAACAGAGCCATCATGGTCAATGGGCAACCGTCGCAGTAAGGAAAAGTGGGGAAATGTTCGCCCAACAGCAGGTTTTGGAAGAACAGTTTTGGCCCCTGGATGAGCTACAGAGGTAATAAGGGGAGGGGGGTCAATTCTAGGCTTAGGATCAGTCTTTATTCTGTGCTGAAAAGGCCGCCGAGGGTTAGGTGGCGCATTCTCATCTTTTAATCTGGCAATTTCAGTGAACACATTAGCCAGAGGCTGAAATTGAGGGCACCAGTTGAGGAGATAATCCCAGTTGTAGCTGCCTCTCATTTCCTCATCACTAGCAATGATTGCTGTGAGAGAACCATCAACAGCAGGCTTTCCATCCTCTGGGAAAGTATAATCTTTTGGATGTGAGAGGTTAAGCCCACTTCCAACTCCGAGATACCCACCTCCCTCATCCCGATAAGATGGCAGCTGGCTTGCTAATAGTGTTCCACTTAAACTTGCCAACTTTTTCCCTTTAAACCAATGGTTTGCATCCATCCCTGGCTCACAGGAGATGTCAGACAGCTGATCAGAATCTTGCTGGATCCCCGAGTCAGGCCCTCGAGCAGCTATGTGTTCCTGCATGGAGGAAGAAATGCTGGATACTTGTGGATACTCGTTAATCATCCGAATCTCATCGTCCTCTGCAGCTTCTGCTTCGGCTGAGCCCCGTCCACTTGAGTGGGATGGATCAAGTGACCCACCTCGTGTATAGGCTGCACCTCCATTTCCGGTCTGATTAGCTGCATACCCAGCAAGGGTCTGATGGTAGAGCTTATCACTATCTGGAACTTTCGAATCTTCAAGGTTTTGCAGAACGGTACCATGGGTAACTACCCTGGTGCTTGTTTCTTGATCTTTGAACCTTTGGGATCTCAAGAGAAAGATCACCACAACAATTATGATCAAGACCACAATGGCTGCAAAGGAAGCTGCTATTGTACTGGCAAGAACCACATTTATGTCTTTGGCCAAGCCAAAAGATGTATTGGTGACATCAATGGTGATGTGGGCAGAAGCTGTGCGTGAGTTCTCTAAAGGACTGTGGGCAATAACATCCAATGTCATCTCACGTGTCTCCCTTTTGGACCGGCTAACATGTCGATGATAGGCATCCATCTTCAGGGATATCACTCCAGTAGATGTGTTGACCTCAAAGTAAGGAGAACTGTTTGCCAGAGTGTATAGGACAATACCATCTACCCCTCCATCCTCATCCTTAGCAATCACCTGGCCAATGCTTTGCCCTTTCTTGGCACCATCAGGTACATGAAAGGCAAAGTCTGAATTAGTGAAAACAGGGTCATATTCATCTTCACCTGTCACAAATACCTGGACTGTGACTGTAGCAGAGTAGTTGCCTGCATCCATTGCCACGGCGATAAGATTGAAAGTGTTTACCTTCTCATAGTCAAATGTGAAATGGGTTCGTACCTCACCAGAGGTTTGGTTAACTAGGAAGGAATCTTTACCATTGCCTGAATTGTACATTAGAAAATATCTCAGCTCCCCATACTCTCCTTTGTCATGATCGATGGCATGCAGTATGGTTACTAGAGCATTTTGAGGCTGGTTTTCACGAATACTTGCTGTTAGTGTTTTGAGAGGGAAGTAAGGCCAGTTATTATTTATGTTCTTGACCTTTATAGTTACAGGGGCAAGGGCAAAGTGGCCCTGACCATCCGAGGCCTGGATGATGAGCATGTGAGAGGACTGTCGCTCACTATCTAGAGATCTCTGTAGACAAAGGGACCCAGTCCATCGATCTACGGAAAAAAGTTCAGATTCATCCCCAGAACTGATCGAATACTGAACATCTCTGTTAGGTGTTAAGTCAGGATCTAGAGCCGAAAGTTGAAGTATCTCTGTTCCGGTTTCTGCCCCCTCATTGACGACAATGTTGTACTCCACCTTGCTGAAGGCTGGTGGGTTATCATTGGTGTCTGTTACACTGATCAGCACTGGGACACTAGAGCTTTGCTGTGGGATTCCACGGTCTGAGACCACAATAGTAAGATTGTAGAAATTGACAATCTCAAAGTCAAGCTTATCAACTAAGATCAGCGTTCCGACAGTCTGAAATCCATGGCCTTCAAAAAAGTGCACGCTACTTTCCATTTGGAAGGTATTGCCGATGTTTCCACTGGCAATGACAAAATCAAAGCCACTGTTATCTCTAAATAAGTCCCTGTCCACTGCTTCCAGTGTTAAAATTGTAGAACCAGGAACTTCATCTTCAGACACAGAGGCTCTGTACTCAGTCTGGTGGAATACAGGGGCATTGTCATTGACATCAGACACATGAACCTGAACAGTGGTAAGAGCCGTCATCGGAGGAGTTCCCCTATCGCTAGCTTCAATCACCACCAAAGTCAAAGGGTGCTCTAAGTCAAAATAAACTTTTTGCTTGATGAAGAGAGTGCCTATGTAAAAAAATAACATTTTAGAAGCACATTCAAGAAACATTTCAGCATGTGCTTTAACAACACATAATAATGTATTCAAGAACAATTACATTTTACTGCTGAAAAAATAAGCCAGGTTAAACCACCCTAAGCTGGTAATAGCTGGTATCCCGGCCTGGCTAGGCTGGTCTGGTTTAGGTACTTGTTAGCTTGTCAGAATGGGAGACCAACAGATGAAGACCAGCTTGGCCAGGCTGGGAGAATAGCTAGACCAGCTTAAACCAGCTAAGACCAACAAACCACCAAGACTATTTTTTCAGCAGGGATTTGAAAACGATCAGGATGAATGACAATAAACATAAAGCAACAGAAACGAAGAACAGCGTACCATTACTTGAGTCAATGTAGAACATGTCTTTTGTTGACACAACCCTGTATGTTATCCTTCCGTTCTCTCCAGAGTCCTTATCTGTAGCAGTTACTGTGACAACTGAGCTTCCTGCTGGTGAGAGCTCTGCTAGAGTCACCTGCCAAAGACATAAATGAGTCTTTGCAATGACTGCTTTGAACAACACACACACATATCTTTCAGTTTACCTAAGAAACATCTGTCACGTGTTCACAGGAAATATTTCCCAAACGTACATTAGATATGCCTCATTGACTTTAATGTAAAATGCAAGTGCTTTTAAGGATGCACCTTACTGAATAATCAGTAAAAAGATAAATAAAACAATACCAAAACTAGTGTAAAATATCTGTTATAATTGCACAGCTCTCTGGAATATCGTGGCATTCTGGGGTCAAACATTGTTGTACAATAACCAGGCAACCTACTTGCAAAACAGCTGTGCTAGTTTCATGTCTCTTGTATCACTGCAAGGTGAACCCACATTCAACCCACATTCATGTTCATTAGTGTCAGGGTCCTGATCACATACATTTTTATTTATATATTTATTTGTATAGGTACAGTAAAAAACGTGATATTAGCCAAAAAATTATAAAAATGCATTGTACAGTACATAGAGATAATAGCAAATGCAATTTTTTTTCTCAGGCATCCTTGAGAACAAAAACAAAAAACAAACTAGATAAAACTAAAATCTGTGGCTCAGGTGGTAGAGCGGGTTGGCACAACTCCACATGCCGAAGTGTCCTTGGGCAAGACACCAAGTTGCTCCCAATGGCATGGCAGCTCTGCCGCCATTGGTGTATGAATGCGTGTGTGAATGGGTGATTGGGACACAGTGTAAAGCGCTTTGGTAACATTTTACTATTTTTACTTTTTCTAAGTAATTGAGGTTGCTCCCAACCCTGGTAACATAACAAATATTTATTAATAATTAAAAATGAGTACAGCTCTCTGATTTCTTTTAAGTCAGTGCTTATTCATTATAGAGAAAATCTGTATATATTGTATTGATTTAATTATATATTTAATTGGTAACATGTTCCAGAGTTGAGAACCCTTCAAAGAAAAAAAAAAAAAAAACCTTTGCCACTGTGTTGTTCTACAATAGTAAACTATTTATTTATTTATTTTTAAATGGTGTTTATTTTGTGATAGTGATAGCCTGTTGACTGTACATTATCCAAATTATTACATGGTTACTTTCCAAATAAAGGTCAAAATTTTAAATAACCTTAAATTGTTCTTTGAATGTTTTGTACCTCGTAAAGGTCCTGGGAGAAGACTGGAGCATTATCATTCACATCTTCCACAAGCACAGTCAGATTTGCCTGAGTCTGCTGCTTGGAGTCTGAAGAGCTGACGGTCAGTGTGTACCATGTTCTCTCTTCAAAGTCCAGAATGGAGGTCAAGGATATTCCTCCTCCATAACGGTGTATTCCAAACTTCCCTTGAGAGTCAGAGTCCAGAAAAAGAGAGTAGGACAGAGCAGGACCAGAGTCCACATCATTCCCTGTGACCCAAGTGATCACAGTGCCAATCAAGGTATCTAGAGGAAGAAATAGACAAAACGTTCAAACACAATAATCCTGTGTAAAATATTATTAATATTTTTTTTCTCTCCAGTTTTGAATGCCCAATTCCCAATGCACTCAAAGTCCTCATGGTGGCGCAGTGACCTCAATCCGGTTGGTGGAGGACAAATATCAGTTGCCTCCGCATCTGAGGCCGTCAATCTGCGCATCTTATCACGTGGCTTGTTGAGCGCATTACCGCAGAGACATAGCGCATGTGGAGGCTTCATGCTATTCTCTGCAGCATCATGCAAAACTCACCACATGCCCAACCGAGAGCAAACCACATTATAGTGACCACAAGGAGGTTACCCCATGTGACTCTACCCTCCCTAGCAACCTGCATATTTGGTTGCTTGACCTGGCTGGAGTCACTCACCATGCCCTGGATTTGAACTCACGACTTCAGTGGTGGTAGTCAACATCTTTACTTGCTAAGCTACCCAGGCCCCTATTGTGTAAAATATTATTAATGTATTGTGCTTTTGATTGCACCTTTCGAACTATTAAAGGGACAGCAAAGTCACCATTCCCTTCCATTGCCTGATAACTGAGACTAACATTCTGCCTAACATCTCCTTTTGGAACAACATGAAGGTGAGAGATTTACTGAATTTTTGGAGGTTACATATTTATTTTTGAGTGCACTGTCCCTTTACATGTTATTGAAACATGCCCACCATTATTGGACACACTGTTCTACATCAGTGGCAGGAAAAAAATCTATTAAAGACTTTGGAGAGAAAATGTACTCATAATTGAGTCAATCTTTCAGCATGGTGTGCCTCATTGATTGTCTGCCAGAAAAATTAGGAAATTTAGCTCATTGATAACAGCAGTGATACTGAGTTCATACAGCAGTCAACTTACTCTCAGGGACCCGCACCTCACGTGGAGCAGGGATTGTGGGACTATTGTCATTCAGGTCTATGATGATCACAGTGAGAGTGGCAGAACCTGCTAACCGAGGAGTGCCTCTGTCCGTTGCCATAATAACCAGACTGGAGAAACAATAATGTAATCAATGCTTCAACGTTCTCGGGTAAAAGGAAATAACAAACTGTGAAGTAATAGTGGAAGGCACTAAGGTTCTAAGCATCAGAGCTGTTCAGTCATGATGTAAATTTCTGGGCTAACATGAAAGGGTTACAACAAAAATGACACACACCTATAACCACAAACATTAATTGTGAAGCCATTTTTTGTTATTAAAATGTACGTTTCTAACAGGGTTCTACACAAGGACTGCAACGGTTGTTTGATTTGTTCAGCACGTGAACTCACAACCTTATAGTTGTTGTAGATCTTATTTTAGCACCTTGTTAGAATTATACTTTAAAAAAAAAAAAAACACACAGCAGATTTAAAATTCACATCTGTGGTATTAATGTGTTTCATTTTATATTGTATGACAAAACATGAAAGTTTCTTCAAGTTATGTTGACCAGACATGTTATTTTACTCATAAACCGAAAAACGCAAAATTAATTCCTGAGGGAACTAATGGGTAAAAAGCACTCATTCTCTTCTGGGTTTTAGGACAACAAACTGAACAGCTCTGTAGTGGGCACATACTTGGTTTGTGTCCAGATCTCTCTGTCCATGATGGCAGCAGTGGATATACTGCCTGTAACAGGGTCTATCTTAAAGAGGCTGCTCATGGATGATGTCCTTATGGAGTAGGTCACCTGCCCATTCTGACCCTGGTCCAGGTCATCTGCCAGCACCTGAGGAAATTACCAGTGAAATTGGCAATAAAAATACAGGCAGATTTGCAAAAGCTGCTCAAGCGTAACCTGAACCACTTAGCAATATTGGGCTTGGAACGCACATTTTTTTTTTTTTAAGAAAAAAACATCTAAAAAGGGAATTGGCTGTGGCTAAGTGGGACAGCTGAGCTTATATTCTCATCATGGACAATAAAAACATTGTGGGAAAAGCGAAGGAAACACTTTTGGCTCGCAATGGAAATATGCAGAACTCCTCTGTAGTTAGTGAAAGGGATGTTTTACTTCATAATTTTTCACTTTAATGAAGAGTCATTGTGAAAACAGAGTAGGGGTTACTGCACCTGAATGATAGGGTGATCATAGCCCTGGGCCTCGCGAACAAAAGCAACATAGTTGTGAAGCTGAAAACGTGGTAAGTTGTCATTGACATCCTGCAGCAGAAGGTTGACTGCCATGAAAGAGCTGGAAGATGCGGTTTCTGCCTTGACCACCAGGCGGAGTCGAGGGGTCTCCTCAAAGTCCAGACCTGCGGAGCTCTCAACCCAAATCTCACCTAAAATGATGTAATGTCATAATGAATGTATTAGCACTATTGGCCAGATCTTTTCTATAAGAAATGATGATGTAAAGACTCAATCATACCTGTGTGGGGGCTGATGCTAAAGGACTTCTGCTTGTTACCACTGAAAATGCTGTAGTTGATACCACTGCTAGAGCCATCAGGATAACAAGCTTTTATTTGAACTACTGCTGTACCTATGAAAGACAAGACATTCACTTATTAGAATAATACTTAGTTTAGTATCTACATGTATTGTAATTGCACTGTATATTTTAGAAACTTCTACACAGTGGTTCGAAAAATATTTATTAGACGCTCAAGCTACACTTAAAAATGCATACATTTCATTGCATTTCATAACATCACATCAAGCATTCACTTTTCAAGCCAAACTGACTTCACTTTTCTTAGCTACAGTTCAAATCAGAAGTTTACATACACATTAGCCAAATACATTTAAACTCAGTTTTTCAAAATTCCTGACATTTAATCATAGAAAACATTCCCTGTCTTAGGTTAGTTAGGATCACTACTTTATTTTAAGAATGTGAAATGTCAGACTAATAGTAGAAAGAATAATTAATTTCAGATTTCACATTCCCAGTGGGTCAAAAGTTTACACGCACTTGGTTAGTATTTGGTAGCATTGCCTTTAAATTGTTTAACTTGGGTCAAAGTTTTGGGTAGTGTTCCACAAGCTCTTCACAATAAGTTGCTGGAATTTTGGCTCATTCCTCCAGACAGAGCTGGTGTAACCGAGTCAGGTTTGTAGGCCTCCTTACTCGCACAAGCTTTTTCAAATTTGCCCACAAATCTTTGCGAAGGCCACTCCAATACCTTGACTTTGTTGTCCTTAAGCCATTTTGCCACAACTTTGGAGCTATGCTTGGGGTCATTGTCCATTTGGAAAACCCATTTGCGACCGAGCTTTAACTTCCTGGCTGATATCTTGAGATGTTACTTCAATATATCCACATAATTTACTTTCCTCATGATGTATTTTCTGTGAAGTCCCTCCTGCAGCAAAGCACCCCCACAACATGATGCGGTCACCCCCATGCTTCACTGGTTGGGATGGTGTTCATCGGCTTGCAAGTTTCACCCTTTTTCCTCCACACATAATGATGATCATTATGGCCAAACAGCTCAGTTTTTATTTCTTTAGACCAGATGACATTTCTCCAAAAAGTTCTCCAAAAGATATTTGTCCCCATGTGCAGTTGCAAACTGTAGTCTGGCTTTTCTATGGTAGTTTTGGGGCAGTGGCTTCTTAATTGTTGAGCAGCCTTTCAGGTTATGTCGATATAGGGCTCATTTTACTGTGGATATAGATTATTGTCTACCTGTTTTCTCCAGCATCTTCACAAGGTCCTTTGCTGTTTTTCTGGGATTGATTTGCACTTTTCGCACCAAACTACATTCATATCTAGGAGACTGAACGCATCTCTTTCCTGAGTGGTATGATGGCTGCGTGGTCCCATGGTGTTTATACTTGCATACTATTGTTTGTACAGATAAATGTGGTACCTTAAGGCATTTGGAAATTGCACCCAAGAATGAACCAGACTTGTAACCAGACTTTTTTTTTTTTTTTGGCTGATTTCTTTTGATTTTCCCATGATGTCAAGCAGAGGCACTGTGTTTGAAGGTAGGCCTTAAATACATCCACAGGTACACCTCCACTTGATTCCAATTAGCCTTTTAGAAGCTAAAAGATTTTCCATGCTCTTGAAAAATTATTTTTTGTGGATACTTGCTTTTCATCAGACAGTGAACAATATACTGCCATTCAGATCGTGTTTTCCAGGGACGTCCCTGCATTTCCTAGCAGGACAACGGCAAACCAAATGCTGCCCAGATTACAAGTACACGGCTGCGTAAGCAGAGAGTGTGGGTGCTTTATTGGCCTGTCTGCAGTCCTGATCTGTCTCCAATTGAGAACGCGTGGAGCATTATGAAGCACAAAACACGGCAACAAAGGCCCCATAAAATTGCGCAGCTGAAGACCTGCATTATGGATGAATGGGGGAAATTCTGCTTGCTAAGCTTAACAAACATGTGTCTTCAGTGCCCAAACGCTTAATAAGTGTTGTTAGAAGAATGTTGATGTTACACAGTGGTAAACGCTCAACTGTCCCAACTTTTTTGGAGCATGCTGCAATCATCCGTTTAGAAAGTGTGAGAGAGTGTATTTTAATAATAATAAAAATTGAATGAAAATAATTACAAATCACTCCTTTTTGTTTTTATTCGCATTTTCTGTACTTTCCAAACTTTTTCTGAATTGGGATTGTATATTTTGTCTTAATTTTAAAATGTGTATGATGTGTATTTTTCCAGAATTTGAAATGTAGCAAACCTCTTTTTCTTCTTGAAAATTGTGCTAGTGCACTTTCTTTAAAATAAATGCCACTTGGTTTGATATTATGTTATTTATTGCAATGACACTCATGGATTTAAAAATGTCCCTTAAGCGTCCAAATATTTTTGGGGCTACTGTATGTCACCAACATACAACATGCTGTTATCTCACCTTTGGTAGCGTTCTCCTGCAGATTGACATCTCTAGCGTTGCGAGAGAAGCGGATGCCCTGGTAACTCTGCTCTCTGATGTACACGACCACCACTCCCAGAGAGGACTGTGATGGGTTACCCTGATCCATGGCCTCCACAATAAGAGTCCGCTGGCTTTGAGTCAGTGCATGGAGCTTCTCAGTGGCTTGGATGGCCCCTGTCAAAGAGTTTATGGTGAAGCCTTTGACTGGGCTAGCGAACCGATAAAATACAGATCCATTTGCACTAAAGTCTTTATCTTCAGCTCTCATAGTGGCCAAAACTTTGTGGTTGGAAATACTAGTGCTGGAGACATTTATGATGAGCGGGTCCATGATGAAGTAGGGGGCATTGTCGTTTATGTCTAAGATGTGGACAGTCACCTGAGCAGATGTGTTATGGGGATTGGAGGCTGAGGAGTCCATAGCGTAGACATGGAAGCTGTAGGTGGCCACCTTTTCTCTGTCAAGAGCTGCTGCTGTTATGATGTGACCAGTGTGTTGGTCCACAATGAACATACCCCTGGACTCGGGGCTCAGGATGTAGACCAACTGGCTGTTGGACCCTATATCCTGATCTGAGGCAGAAACATCCAGAACAAAAGAACCATCTGGGGCATCTTCTAAAACCTCCACAGAGTAGCTGCTGCTAGGGAACACTGGGCTGTTGTCATTCATGTCCAAGACATTGATATCCAAAGTCACAGTGCTGGTGAGGGATGGCGTACCCTTATCTTGTGCCTCCACAGTGAGAGTGTATCTTGATTTGGATTCTCGGTCCAAAAGCCTAGAAGTGGACAGCACACCTGATTTCCTGTCCAAGTGGAAATCACCAAAATGGTCTCCCTCTGAGGAAAGACAGATATATAGAACTGATGTTGTTACCCATGCCTTTGTTTAGTCATGTGCAATTAAACAGCAAGCAACAGCTTTCATCAAGTAGGGATACACAATGCAAAATGTGTCTACTGTTGCTGATATTCAGCGTTGGGTTACTGAAAATAAGTAATTTACTACAAAATACTAATTAAGTCTCTAAAATTTTAATAAGAATATTTTATAAAAAAAAAACTCTCACATTACTAATTATTTTAATTTACTTTCTAAAACACTTTCCATGGTAAGGTTTTTGTTTTCCTGCTCAACAAATTCAATATAATGTCTATATTTCCTCCTTGTTCATTGAAGCATTAGGGGGAGCTTGCCTGTTGCCTGCTGACACAAAACACTGACAGATCTGCAAAGCTGTCATTGCTTAGTTTAAGAAGTTCTGAAAATTTTATTTAAATTTTAATAGTAATTTTTCACGTTATTAATGTCCTGACCATACATTGAGAACAGTTGAATGCCACTTTGGTGAATAAAAGTACCAATTTCTTTCCATAAGGGCAAAATCTGTACATTATTCAAACTTTTGGCAGCCAGTGTGTATATATGTATATATATATACTGTATATACACACAATTAATATTATATATTTATAATAAAAATATATATTATTTTTATATTTGTAACCAAAGTAAAATTAATGAAATTGAAATTAAACTGAAAGTCAATAACTGTAATCTGATAACAAGAATTTGAAATGTAATGTGTTACATTACTTTTCCCTACTAAAAAGTAATTACATTACAATAATGAATTATTTTGGATTACACACAACACTGATGATATCCAATAATTTAGAACAACATCTGATGCCAATACAATTAGTTTGGTTTAACTGCTTTTTTATGCTACCTTGTTTCAAATCAATTTAAAATGAATCACACAACTTCAAAAGAAATGTAAGTGTTTAAATTAATACAGATCTCAAAGGGATACTTCACCCAAAAATGAAAATTCTCTCATCATTTACTCACCCCCATGCCATCCCAGATGTGTGTGACTTTTTATCTTCTGTTGAAAACAAACAAAGATTTTCAGAAGAAGATCTCATATCTGTAGGTCCATAAAGTGCAAGTGAATGGTGACCAGAACTTTGAATCTCTAAAAATAACAAAGTCAGCATAAATGTAATATATAGGTCTCCAGTATTATAATCAATGTCTACTGAAGTGATCCAATCAGCTGTGGGTGAGAACAGACCAAAATATAAAACATTTTTTACTCTACATCTTGCCATTACAATCTGTAGGCACAATCAAGATTTCAAGCTTGATTACACTTCCTTATGCTTGATGCCTGAGCAGAGCACTAGATGCCGCAACAGGAAGTGAAATCGAGCTTGAAATCATGATGGCCAAGGAGACTGATGTCAAGATTTAGTTGAAAAAGAATATTTTTGTCTGTTCTCACCCAAAACCAACTGGATCACTTCAAAAGACATTGATTAACCCACTGGATGTCTTATGGATGACTTTAATGTTGCCTTTATCCTCCTTTTTAAGCTTCAAAGGCCTGGCCACCATTCACATGCATTGTGTGGCCCCACAGAGCTGAGATATTCTTCTAAAAATCTTTGCTTGTGTTCTGCAGAAGAAAATAAGTTATAAACATCTGAGATGGCATGAGGGTGAGTAAATGATGAGAGAATTTTTGGGAGAACTAACCCTTTCATAGTAGTACATTGTAAAATTTTAGCAGTGCAAAGCTTACAATTTGCCACTCTGGTAAGCTGTTTATTTTTATAAATCACAAAATGTCTGATAGTGCAAATAATTGCTTTTATTGGCCGAAGCCAATTATTGCCTGATACATTAGTGCATCGCAAACTTAAAGGTTGAGTTTTTACCATATCATAAACATAATATATATAAAATAACAACATTATATGTTGAAATGTGCATTTACTTATAATACTGCTTATTACATAGTAAATGGATATATCCAAAGGTCAGGTCTCCTACCAGTGATTTTGTAGTGCACCACCCCACTGTCCCCGGAGTCATGATCTGTGGCTTTGATTGTGAAGATAGTCACAGGCTCTTGGTTCTCAGGCACATCCAAGCTGTAGTACACTCTCCCAAAGACTGGTCTATTGTCATTCTCATCCAGCACTGTGACATGCACTCTGGTCTTAGTGAAATTGGGTGGAGAACCACCATCCCTGGCATAAACTGTTTATGAGACAGAAGTTGTAAACTGACTCACCAAATATTTTCCCAACTGTGACATGACACTGGCAGCAACTAAAAACTGCAATCATGAATCTAGCCATAGGAAAGCATTTTACCTGTAACAGTATAAAACCCTTGGGTCTCCCTGTCCAAAGCTTTGGTGGTTGTTATGACTCCTGTCACTGGATGGATGCTGAACTCATCTCCTACAATTCTTCCGTATGTCACAATTCCGTTTGTTCCTATGGAAGAAACAAACACACTCATACAGATAATCAATATAGTTTCCAGGAATGCTAGCCCTGTACCAGCATCCATTCCAAATGATTGTGTCTGTAAGACTTCATTCTTAAAAGACTGTACACTCTGTACAATTGACTTTTATCACGAAATGGGTAAACCAAGCAAGCACCCTGTTTTTATTTGTTTGTAGTTAGTATTGCTGTTTAAGCATTTGGCCTTGCCCCTGGTGTTTGGATGGCAGATTGCGTGCAAAAGGCGAGCGATCTGGCAGAGTGTCACCTGTTTACTTCTCTAATTGTTCATGGAGAGAAAGTTTATGATCCTTCGGTTTTATTTGCCCCTGAGTAATTCCAGGAGAATGCAGCGATTCCCTTCCCCCTTCCAGTTTGGCTGGCACCAATTAAAACCACACGCTTTAACTTGCGATGGATTTGGCTCTGACGTGCTGTTTTTTTAGGGAAACGTTAACCATAAACAAATATTCGTGTCAATTTTAATAGGGTTGATGTGACCACCATAAACCTCACCATGTGGAAAGGAGTTTTACTTACGAGACTCAATGTGTGTGTTCTAGGGATCTATGTAGAAAACTACATATTTTCAAAATCAACTGTTGGTGGGATGCCTGAAAGACAAATTTTCTTAAGGAAGCTGTGCATCATTAGGGTGGTTTTGGTTTCACTTGACCCGAATTGGATGCAGATTTTAGGGTGTTTACATAAGACACATTCTACATTCTTGCATTCAAAAACAACTATGACACAGTGCAAAAGAATTAAACAGAATGAATAGGTATCAATGCACATTTTTGATAGTAGTAAAAAATGTTTTACTTGACACGGAGTCTTAAAAACACAATGCCCATGGCAGGACTCTCAAAACACTGTGCAAGATGCAACACAAAGGCCAAAGACGTCTGTCTGAATGTGTATAGCTGTAACGGCAGTGCATTAAAATGGATGGATTAAAAGATGATAAAGCATGGCATACTAATTTGAGCAACACCTCTAAAATTAAAACAAAAAGTGTGTTTAAAGTCAGTCCAGTTCAAATAGAGGCAGTCTAGTTTATTTCAGCTAAATTTAAATACATGCAAATATATGAACACCTTTACGTTACTTGGAATCTATGATCTGGTATAGTTAAAACAGATGGATAATTACAGTTCAGTGCAAATATTTTTAGACATCATTTTTATTTAACAAATAACTTCATACAAAGTGCAGTAAACAAAAAACTAAATCAATAAAATAGGAGAATAGTCCGGAGAATATTATAGAATTTATAGCTAACTGGAAGAGTTGTTGGGGTAGAACTGACCTGCTAAAGAGAGACGGACTCCATCCCTCCAGGAAAGGTCTAATTGTAAATGAAATTATTACAGATCATAGTTTGGATGCGCTCTACATGACTGAAACCTGGCTAAACCGGATGAATATATTAGTTTTAATGAATCTACTCCCCCATGTTATTGTTATAAACATGAGCCTCGTTTGAAGTGTCGATGAGGAGGTGTTGCTACAATTCACAGTGAAGTTTTTGGTGTTACTCAGAGGACAGGATATAAGTTTAAGTCTTTTGAAATATATAACAAATAACAAATAATGCTTAATATATCGTATTTTGCCCTTGCTACAGTATACAGATCATCCGGGCCAGGATCAGATTTCCTTGGTGAATTTGTAAATCTTTTATCAGATCTTGTATTTATTGTAAATAGAGCTTTAATTGTTGGTGACTTCAACATTCACATAGATAATGAAAATTATACATTGAGATTAGTATTTATTGATATTCTCAACTCTCTTGGAGTCAGACAAAATGTGACAGGACCAACTCATCGCCATAATCATACACTAGATTTAATTCTGTCATGTATTGATGTTGATACTATAGAAATTCCACCGCAGAGATATGACATCTCAGATCATTACCTCATCTCTTGTATGCTGCGATCAGCTAATGTCACTCAATCTACACCACGCTATCACTCAGGTAAAACTATTCTTTCGACCACTAAAGATAGCTTCACTAATAATCTTCCAGAATTGTATCACGTACTCAGTAAGCTCAGTGTGCTTTTCTAGCACATTCATATCCCGAGGTTACCAGAGCCGGCCAGATACAGCATTATTCCTGCTTGTCAGACTCCACTGCTACATGTCGCTGAGTGATGACGACAAACTACAGCCTGTGCTAGCCAGCCATTACTCCAGTATATTGACTGCAGAGGATGAACTGATGCCAACTCCAACTGTAAGACATCAGATACTTCATATGCCACTGCCTGAAACTTGGACTTAAGATGGACCCCACTGAACCTCATCGAAATGACCTGCCAGTTGAACTGCGATGCACCGCATTGATCTCTGCCTGCATCACCTTTGTCTATTGATGGACTACACTCTTGAAATTGAATACATGAAGTGAACTTTAGACTCAAAACAAGAAAAAATCTGCCAATGGGGTAAGCAAAATACAGGGCTACCCCCGACCAAAGATTTACCTAGTCGACTAGTAGTCGTTAATTGAAGCCATTAGTCGACTAGTCGCACGTTTACGATATTAATTTAATACTTATATTTATTTTGGGTGGCATCAGAAAATGGTTTGAGTTCCAGGGCTTTGAAAGGATGTTATAAGTAACATTGCTAAAACTGTTCTACATTACAGAAAAAAATACTAAACTGTAAAAATGAGCCATTTAAATATACATTCACGAAGCATGCCACACTGACACCGGCAAAAGCGGTAATGATTCTGAATGTTTCGGAAAAACCAGCAAGGAGACTGTCTGAACATTTGATTAATTTATAGAGAGAAATGCACATTAAGTTAAACATACTGTGAGCGAGGTACTAATTTAGCTTCCCCACTCACCAAGAACACTTAGATAAGCCTAATAAGTCTAATGAGCGAGCAGCCATGCTAAGTGGCAAACTTAGGCTGCTTACGTGTTTCATATGATAAGCCATGTTTCAGGTCGATGAATGAGTGCAGAGCCACATGTCAGAGTTTGCATGTAACCTTCTTGGGGTCATCCTTTAACTTATCGAAATGATCCCACACTTTGGATTTCCAGCCTGAAATACCTGCATGACTGCGTGACTTTGCCACTTCCTGTGGAGTTTTTTGTCTGCGTCCAACTGACCAATCAAATCTTGGTCGACCACGACTCTTCTCATCGACTAACGGTTGGTCGACTATTAGGGGGCAGCCCTAGCAATATAAACTTGTTTTCTCTTTAAATCAGAAGATTTAAAATAACCATCTTAAGACAAATGTTTTTGTGAAACAACTAATGTGACTTTTTTTAAGACTTTTGCACAGTACTGTATATGTTGAGGAGTATATTTTACCTTGATCTAAGTCTGAAGCTGAAACCACAAGCACAGTGGTTCCTGCAGGCTGATTTTCAGCTATAAAAGCTTCATATTCACTTTCCTCGAAGTACGGTGCCTCATCATTTATGTCAATCACCTGGATTGACAGTAACTGGGTGCTGGAGTGCTGTTGTACACCATGGTCCTCTGCCACTATGGTCAGGTTGTACAGGTCTTGCACCTCACGGTCAATTGGTTTAAGAATAGACAAAGATCCTATAGGGGAAAATATAGAGAAATATGTAAGATTACTTCAATATACAGGTATTTACCATTGTGTTATCAGGTATTTTATCTGGTATTTTGTCTGGTTACCAGACTGCAGTTAAACAACAAATTTTTAACAATTTTAAAGAAAAATGTGGGTCCTTGCCCATTCAAAACTCCCGGCCACGATGCTAAGGTGTTGTGTGGGCATTGATATGCAGATGCCAAGGTTTTCATCATGATTTTTAGCACATTGTTATGTTGTTCTGAGGTAACATTTCATGGCATAAACATACCAATAGTGATGTAATAATGATGCTAGCTTAGCAAGCACCACTAATAAGAGAGCCATGATGTCAACTGTTGAAGAATGCCAAAATACACCTTGCATTCAACTCAAGCCTTATTAACATACATTACAAAGATTGATTTACAGCACATTTTGGAGCACGCTGTGATCTTGCATAAGATTTACACAGTAACACTCCCAGCACAGAGAGAGTTGTCTCCTTTCTGCTGTGTTAAAAATTAGTGGAAGTCATACAGCATATGCAAATAATATGACAGCAGATGAGAAAGCAAATAAACATGCAAAGTCCTCCCTACCTGAATGCTGACTGAGCCACTCTAACAGCCGAACTATCTGATTACAGTTTATGAGTTTTTCCACAGCAAACAGAGAGCATAAACAAGCACTGCCTGTCGTGCCCTGCTCAAATTTGGGGGTGCCAGTGCCCCTGTTGTTAGCCTACCACAAGCGAGTGGTGCTCCTATTGATCCAATCTCAATTTCATGCCTTTAAAGAACCAGACGCAATGATTCAAAGCAGGTTGCAAAGGCATGATGGGAACTGGGACACTAGAGGGTGTTTTTGCTCTGTTTCTGCTTATTTTTCCCTCTCTTCTATCACCACAACGCTGAGCTAACATGCCTGTGAGGCCTTTATCTGGTTAGAATTACCAGCTCAAATATTTTCAGACAATTTGACTCCTCAACCGTCATGCTCTGATAACATACAGAGAAACCAAGAGGAAGATCAAGGATGTTCTGCTTTTCCGTTCTCATCTTAACAGCAGTGGAGAGGATACATTTTTGGGGATTGATTTTAAATCTCAAAAGTAAGCAAGACAGTTTGCACAGGGAGTTTGCAATTTGTAAGGGAGACAAATTTTATTTCAAGCTTATTATGGCAGCATACTCAAATGTCAAGTTTCATTTAGTGTACACATCTCTACATCTTTGAACTAAAATAAAATACATAAATATTGCTCTATGATTCCTGTCAGGTAGCCTCTAGTGCTTGAATAATATACATACAGTTTGGTGCATTTTACAGCTTTTAAAACTCTGAAAACATATATACACACACACTCTACATTTCTGTTTGTGGATATTCATTTAACATTTTACTATATTTCAAATAAGATTTATAGCCACTAAACTTGCAATGAGTACAACTGGCATAAGGTCATAAATTGGTTAAGCAAAAATGATCAACACACATAGGGGGTATTTACACCTGGTCTACATCCGATTGAATAAGCACATTCCATTTCTATTCAGCCTCATCAACAAGTCTCCGGCAAACGCATATAAGTCTGATCTTGTAACGAATGCAGGAGTGAAGGCAGGAGTGAAGGCAGACGAGGAGGTGCGGATCCAAAAGCAGGTTCTTTATTATAAATCAAAGTGATGGCAAACAAACAGGAACAAAGAAATATCCACGAGGGGAAAACAACATGAAAAACATCCACAGGCAGGAGAAACAACCATAACATTCACGTACAACAACATTCAACGACCGACAAGGAAATGAAGGAACAAACAGGGTTTAAATACACAAGGACAAGGGTAACAAGGCCAATCAACAAACAGAACTCTGAAACAGGATAACGAGATAATTAACTAAAACCAATGACAAACAAGAACTGAATCAAGGTAATCAACCAATGAACCAATAAAACCCAGATACAAAACATGGAGGGAAAACAGGATGTGACAAAACTAGGAACTGAACAGGAATTTTCAAAATAAAAGTACACAAAAGAACAACGGACAACAATGAACATGACAGATCTTCAATGAAAACGGAATTAATTTAAATTATTATGCTAATGCTGGGCAGCGAATTTAAAATATGTGATTTTTTATTTGATTCCAAGTAACTTTGACCCCAGCGCGGGTATCTCTGTGTGTCCAAGCTGTGTATTTTTCCTCTCTGGGCTTGTCGTAGTTAAGATATGTCCATGTGTGTCAGCTGCACTTATTGTAAGTGTGAAGTTTCCGTTTCTTCAGCGATCTGCACCAAAATAAATGATAAAAAAGTTCTGTCTCTCCTACAATGTTCATACATTTTTTACTTTGTTATTATTTACTGCACAACACAAGCCCTTTGCCAATACTCAGTAAGAGCTGTTATGTTTCATATTGTCCCTATGCTGACATAGCACTGTTTGTGCGGAGTAAAGTTTGGAATAACGTACAGATTTTGCTCTTATGGAAAGAAATAGGTACTTTTATTTCACCAAAGAGGCATTCATCTGATCACAATGTATGGTCAGGACATTAATAATGTGAAAAATGACTATTACAAAAAAAGTTCTCGTCAAAAAAATCCTCCACAAGCAGCAATGACAGCTTTCCAGATCCTTGACATTCTAGCTGTCAGTTTGTCCAGATACTCAGGTGACATTTCACCCCACACTTCCTGTAGTACTTGCCATAGATGTGGCTTGTTGGGCACTTCTCACGCACCTTACAGTCTAGCTGATCCCACAAAAGCTCAATGGAGTTAAGATCCATAACACTCTTTCACAATTATCTGTTTCTTTGCCCACTCTAACCTTTTCTTTTTGTTTTTCCATTTCAAAAGTGTCTTTTTCTTAGCAATTCTTCCCATAAGGCTGCACCCCTGAGTCTTTTCTTTACTGTTGGGCATGAAACTGGTGTTGAGCAGGTAGAATTCAATGAAGCTGTCAGCTGAGGACATGTGAGACGTCTATTTCTCAAACTAGAGACTCTGATGTACTTATCCTCTTGTTTAGTTGTACATCTGGCCTTCCACGTCTCTTTATGTCCTTGTTAGAGCCAGTTGTCCTTTGCCTTTGAATACTGTAGTGCACACCTTTGTATGAAATCTTCAGTTTATTTTAAAAAAACATTTACAATTTCAAGCATTGTATATCCTTCATTCCTCAAAACAATGATTGACCGACGAGTTTCTAGAGAAAGCTGTTTCTTTTTTGCCATTTTTGACCTAATATTGACCTTAAGACATTCCAGTCTATTGAATATTGTGGCAACTCAAAAACAAACACAAAGACAATGTTAAGCTTCATTTAACAAACCAAAATAGTTTTCAACTGTGTTTGATATAATGGCAATTGATTTTCTAGTACCAAATTAGCAATTTAGCATGATTACTCAAGGATAAGGTGTTGGAGTGAAGGCTGCTGGAAATCTATCTCTAGATTTGATCAAAAATAACTTTTTTAAATAGTGATGGTGTTGTTGTATTTTACATCAGTAATGTCCTGTCTAAACTTTGTGATCAGTTGAATCCCACTTTGGTGAATTAAAGATTTCTGACGATTATACCAGTTTCACGTTAGACGTAAACACCTTTACCACATTTATCCAATGTGCGCAAATGTTTCTGGTGCCTCGACGTGGCTCAGCTACCATATAGCATATGTCTGTTTATGTTTTAATGTCAAAAGCAGAGATGAACCTGATGATTTCAAATTTCATGTAAACGCGGATATCTTTAAATTTTTTATAAGCTGATTTTTGGTATAAGTTTACAGGTGTGCATGTAAACCCACTCTTTGACAAAAATCTCACAGATGTTACGTAAAGTCAGCCAATGAAACTAGAGCTGATCAGTTTGACAAATTTATTCCAGTTTTGACTGCATTATGCATCAGACTGTCAGCAAATGGACTATGGGTGGTTCATGGGCATGCTTTCTGATGTTGACACTTGATAACCTTCCTTGCAGTAAGACTAAGCTAGATGCTAAATTGATGTAGTTTGTTAAACTGCTCTGTACAGCATGGTCAAGAAAGGTCAGAGCTATAGTCTCTGGTCTGAGGCTTTTGAAACACAGAACTCATGCTTAAGAACAGGTTTGAGCTAGTTTAATATTTTAATGAATCCCTGGGGCCTTCGGTACTCAGTGTGAGGCTGACACACATATCAAGGTCCACAGCAAGCACACTGGAACAGAGACAAAATCTGAGATATCTGTGAATGACAGAACATGATGTAAATAGCTACCAGCTGAGTGAGGTAGACTGTCTAACACTCTCTGCTTTTTGTCATGATAATGACACAAACACATAAAGCTGCACCAAAACACATTCAAATGTTGGAAGGTCTGTAGAACTCTCAGTGCAGAGCACAATTTATAGGGTTCAATGACATGAGACTAAATGTTGAGCTGGCAGTATTTAGGATAAAAAGAATTTAAGAGCATTTATAAGATTGTGACTATAGAGGAGAGGACAGAGCAAGCACAACAGAAATGCACCATCAAACTCTAGTAAAGGAGCAAATGACCAAATCTCACAAAGTCATGTCCTGGTCATATTTTACCCCAAAATCTCTGATTGACCACAAACAGAAAAAAATGCTGTATATACTGAGTAAAGGAATCTAAGCCTATTTTAGAACAAAGATTTTCAAATTGTGATAATATTTTCAAGACAACTATCCACATTAACCCCAAAATTAACATTATTGGAATTAATTATATCTATTTATTTTTGCATCATAGTAACAACTTTTAGTCCAGACACAATTCCTTTTTTATTCTTGTAAATCAAGAGAAATAATTTTAGGCAGTACAACAAATACTGGGCTGGATTTTAACCTTCTGTACATGTCCCATATTACCAAGCAATCCATCCATCCATCCAATCTGGCTGCACTGCATTATATTTAGTAAACAGCATGCATTTAATTGTACCTGCTGATTGATTTACCTGTTTCAGGGTTGAGGCTGAACTTTCCCCCTGTATTGCCACTTTGGATGCGGTACAAAACTCGCCCGTTCTCACCCTGGTCAGCATCAACAGCCATGACGTAGACCATGACAAAGCCCACAGGTTGGTCTTCCATCACACTCACTACAGATGGTGAGATGAAAACAGGCTCGTTGTCATTCACATCAGTAACAAAGATGCGGGCAGTGACCGTTCCACGCCTTCGTTGGCTGACATCAGGGGCTGAATCGGTCGCCTGAACCACCAAGAGAAGGGAGGAGGTTCTTTCATGGTCTAACATCTTCCCCAAAGACAGAAATCCTGTAGTAGGATCCAGGAACAGAATGTCGGGACTGTTTGGCCATTGTTGAAGGACTGAATAGTGAACTTCGCTATTGGGTCCACTTCCATCTTTATCAATAGCCTGGAAGGTGTAGACAGAGGACCCAGGTTCTGTGTTCTCAGGTACGACAATGGTGATGGGGTCTTCGGGAAACTGGGGAGCATGATCGTTGCTGTCCTGGACATCAATTACCAATGTAACAAAATGACTTTTAGGCAGGGGCATGGAAATTTCATCCACTTCAACCTGAAGGGTGTATTGAGGAGCTTTTTCGAAGTCAAGCTCCTGGGCCAGGTAAACGTCACCTGTCTGGCGGTCTACCACAAAGGTTCCATCACAGTCTGTGCCTCCAACTATGGTATACGTGACCAGGCCCTCTTCAGGAAGGGTCTGAGAATCAGGTGATCGCACAGATCCAACAATGGAACCAGGTTTAGCCCCCTCCACAGAATTCAACGTTAACAACCGGGAGTTAGACGACCCTTTGCTTGAACTGAGAACCTGCAAAGAAAGAGATATTGCTTGTTTACTACTTAAGGAGCTAAAATAAAAAATACAGAGCAAAATGCCTTTTCACACCCCACACACATGTAAGTAGTGCTGCAGTGTTCTCTCAAAAAAGCCTAAATTTTTATAGCATATAATAAGCAAAACTGAACTTGCACTGTTTATATGGGTGACCCTTATGCACTGCTTACACAAGCTGTGTGAAACAGGCCTAGTACTAAATATTTTATAAGTTCATTTGATAACAGAAACTGACATAATAAACTTTTTAGCTATCGTTCAAAGGATTCAATTTAACGAAAGTTTACAGAGTTCCTATGACTTATTGAATCGACCAGGAACACACTGCATCCACATTTTCTTTTTCGTTTTACTGGGAATTAATAACAAAATGTTTTTTGTGACTTTTGTAAGCTCAAACAACAAGCCTGCAAGCATTAATCAGAGTTAATTTGATGGGTCTAAGACTGCCAGGAAAAATAATAATGGATTAAAGTAAACATAATCAGAAAAAAAACTGTTAGAACATTCAAATTTAGCAAAGGGGCATATTCTTTTAGAAAAGAACACATTTTACAGAGTTGAAGGCTACTCAAAGAGACTTCAAAGCAAAAGCACCTCACTTCCTAATATGGAAGCATGCATTGTTTTCTTTTCATAGATGAGACATTGTTTTGATAGTTATGAGAGACTGTGTGTGTGAGTTCACCTGAGTGAGAGAAAGAGAGAGGGATACAGACAGAAAAAAGAATGATATGACAAGCAGCCCGCAAACTGACGCGCAAATATAAGGGTGGTTCGATTCCAGGCCCACACGACTCCACATGCCGAAGTGTCCTTGGGCAAGACACTGAACCCCAAGTTGCTTCCAATGGCAGGCTAGCGCCTTGCATGGCAGCTCTGCCGCCATTGGTGTATGAATGTGAGTGTGGATGGATGATTGGGACATAGTGTAAAGCGATTTGGTAACCTCTAAGGTTAAGAAAAGCGCTATATAAGTGTAGACCATTTACCATTTACCAAATGGCAGAAAAATTGTAACAGGACCAAGTCAGCGAGAACCAAATCAGACAAATTTGTGAACAAATCATTCAGATTTGTGAACCAGATCAACCAATTCACTTAAAAGAAGGCTGTTTCACAGTAGAAAGTAAGTCTTACATGATTGAAACAACTTAAGGTGAAGTTAAGTAAATTATGACAGAATTTAGATTTTTGGGTGAATTACACCTTTAACATTAATCAAACAAAAGCTAATCGTGTAACTTATGCAATTGGCTTTGCATTAAGTCTGCACAAAGAGTAGTTTTACAATAAAAGTGTGCATTGGCCTACAACACTGGTTATTATGAATATCCTCTTCATTGATTTCACCACGATTAACCCTTGTGCGTCAATAAAATAAAGTTACTCAGAGGACCTTCGAGGACATAAATGTCCATGTCATAATGCTGCCATAATAATATTATATATTAATATTATTTTCCACTTTCAATTAGGTAATTTTTTTTGTTGTTGGTAATTTACATAATGCCACTGTTGTTTGTTTACACACACACAAATTTCTCAATACACACATACAAAACACCCTCTAACATCCATACCAAAACACCCACACCCAGCTGCATCATTTATTCAATTGGCCTGCAGTGCTCTATAATACATCAAACAGAAATACATCAAACAGAAAATAGGAAAAAAGCATGCATTTACTCCATAGGCTAAACATGAGAAAAATGGCGCCATCTGGCGCCATAATACAAATTAAACTTTTGAATCCAGGGCTCCAGAATGATATAATATCATAGAATTCATGATTTTATGCTTCAATGGCACTGAGATCAAATATTCCAGATTTAATGTGTTGCAATGGGGACATTTTGGTCCTGAAGGTCCCGAGTGTAACTTTTTTGTGTACACAGTGTATTATAGATGTATTTTAGGAACTGAGGTTGAAATATCAAAATTCCCCCCAAAATACACACCTTTGGCAAAATGTATGCCATTGGCATTAAAACAAAATGATCAAAAAGACAAAAAAAGTTCCAAATGTCACACAAGGGTTAAATAATTATTATGCATCAGTATCATTAGTATATTGACAGTCATAAGATCACTGGAGGCTAAATCCTCTAATGAAACATAATAGAATAAGGGAATAATTAATCCCACATTAAGCAGCAAATGACACATCAAGGCATGTTCCAATAAGAAATTAACATGAGCTCACTACTTTTCACATAGCTGCTTTTGGATTAATCTACTGATTTCTGAAAGGCTGGGATTAGAAAGTTAATGCTGATGAGAGTTGACAAAACAAGCTCTAAGCTCTTTTTATTCTAATTAGAAGTCAGTCACTTTATTATTTGCTTGGCGCAATGCAAAAATATTTAATACTTAGACAGCACAAATGTGTTTTCCAGCCATTCCTATATTGGAATTTACTACTGTTGCTGTCTGTGGTGTCTGTTTCCACTCCAATTGACTCATTTGAGATATATTAATTTGATTGCTGGGGTATTTCACAAGGAACTTTCTGTTCTTCTAAGGGCTACAGAACCATAATACGAGTCAGAGACTTTGACATTAAATAGCAGAGAACACAGCTGGCACTTATATCAGTTCAGCACTCCTACTTTGAATGCTTTACACCGTAATATCACGTTTAAAATGTTGAAGACAACAACGACTAGAGGGAGGAAACTCTGGAGGGGAAAAAAAGTCAAGGCTGAGACATTCATCTTTTTGAGCATCTAAAATTAGCCAGCTGAGAGTATTTTTCCCAGCATTGCTTAGAGAAGGTTACAAAAGTTGGACTACGACAGATGAATTGGCCATGGAAATGTACAATGCAAGAATGTAAGCCTTGATTAGGCCAGCTAGATCAGACCATATTTCCTCTGCATGATGCTTAACCTGAGAGTGGACGTAAACTGAACTGTTCCTTTGGAGAATAATTTACAAGTTAATATTTTCTTATAATAGTATGAAATAAATAATTGTATATATTATGAAAAGGTGATGAGTAGAGCCATGTGATGGGAGGTGTTATTTTTAACTTATGATGAAGGCAATCTCCAGAATGGTCAATAACTCTCATGTTAACTACAAGTTTTGTGGTTTCGTAGCCATAGTTCATCAATGCACAAGATACATTTTTAGGAACCTTGTCTGAAATCTAGTCAAAGTCCTGAAACATACTATAAAAAAAAGTATGCAAATGCTAATCCCTCTAGTTTAGTGTGCGGTTCCTTTCTGAAATGTATCATTTTGGTGGTGTAGTGGGCTAAAGCACATAACTAGTAATCAGAAGGTTGTCGGTTCGATCCCCACAGCCACAACCATTGTGTCCTTGAGCAAGGCACTTAACTCCAGGTTGCTCTGGGGGGATTGTCCCTGTAATAATTGCACTGTAAGTTGCTTTGGATAAAAGCGTCTGCCAAATGCATAAATGTAAATGTAAATGTATAGCTAAACACAGGTATTCATTGCATTCGAAGCATTTCAGCAAGGGCTGCTACAGAGGTCATTAACGTGAACTGTTAAAAAAAATAAAAAATTGTATTCAGGTCCACTATTTTCATAGCGGAGCATAGGGCTGGGCGGTATATCAACTTAATTTATACGAGATATAGGATGAGACGATACCGTTTATATCGATATAGTTTGATGTTGCATTACATAAACTGTTTCTTCAGTAAAGACGTGCCAGGGTTTGCATCTCTCCATGCTCATTCTGCCATAATTGTTCTATAGTATTTTATATTTTTTCTATTCATTGCTTTTATTATGTTATTTCATTAATGACTGTTTACTACTCTTGAATAATAACTTGAGAACTTAATTATTTTATAATAAACAAATTAATTAGTGTTAGGCTATTATTTGTTGTGGTATAGAAGCTGGTATCAAAAATCGAATGACTACTGAAATTATGGTATAGATCTTGCTGCAATAACATGATAGAAACATAGATCTTATTCCAAAGAAGTGTGAGCATCCCTGCTGTAAATGATGGTGATGGATGCTTTCCTTTAATTGACTAATGTGCACACATAAAATATCCTCCCCTACCCAGCGCAGTTTACATTTCTGCATGTCATCTGTCATAAACAGGTTGCATCCAGAAGTGGAAGTACTTCAAATCTCTTGCATCATTTACAACAGCGCCATAAACTACAGTACATGTTAAACTTTCTGTGCTGCTGCAACCCGAAAAGTTTTCTGCTCCGACTTACAACTGAACATTTAGCCCACATCATAGAAAATACAGAGATATATATTGTGTATCGCTATTCAGCCTAAAAATAACTAGATATGATTTTTGGTCCATATCGCCCAGTCCTAGCGGAGCAACAATTTTTGAAGAGAATTTTACTCTTCAAAAAGAGTCGATATGATTTCAGTTAGCTACCTAAGTAATAACACATCTGACTGAATAACACAAATATTTGAAGGTAACTCTATCACCCCCTTGAGTACCAAGGTGCATCACAGCAAGATCAATGCAAAAGTGCACGCTAAGAATGATCAATGGGACCGTACTTTGGCCATGCTTTCACATTTGCATTTGCATACTTGCTTAAAACATTATTCTGGCCAAAGAATGAGAGTTCAGACGAAATAATAGTGTTCTATCTGTAAAGTATTATTGCTCAGACAGGCCTCAGATATGTAATCCATCTGTCATCGATTATGTATTACATTTGCATGATTAAGATTGTTTAACAGACTGGACGTTATCTCAAAATAGCTACTGTTAAGGAGTTCATTAATCCCATATGACTCCTGAAGGTAGAGAGACACTGACCTGTATTTTCAGAGCTATGGTGGAGCTCTGAGGGGGTGAACCACGATCGGAGGCCAGAATAGTGAAACTGTACTCAGGTCGCTCAGAGTGGCTCAAAGGGGAGGAGCACCGCAGCTCTCCTGTGTTTGGGTTAAGAGAAAAACTTTCTGCTCTGGAACCTAGGCACAAAGAAGATAGAACAGGCAATGAAATCATGTTTGCTTTAAAGAGGGAAAACAAAGCCAGGTATTGATTCTTAAATTGTTTTTGCATCTTTCTTACCTGACATAGAGTAGAATATAGTTCCATTTTCCCCCTCATCAGGATCTCTTGCATAAATAGTACCCAGTAGATATCCAGAAGGCTGACCTTCCAACACCTGTACAGAGTTCACATCAGTTGGACAGAACTTAAACTCAACTTCTCAACTTTGTAATATGATATCCTATCACCTTTGCATAAGATATGTTTATAATTTTTTGTATGTAGAATGACAATGAACATTAATATGCATATACTGTACAGTATATACTTTTAAACAAGTAACAAAGCTAAGATAAAATGGTCTATTTGGCGTGGTTTCAAAAATCAGCTTAGAAAGATCTTAAATCTTCAGTCTTGATGCATACTTTATGTATGCTGGTGTCTGTGATTTATGAGGCTGATATTAGCTCTCATACCTGCAGCAAGAGCTCTCTTCCTGCCTGAGCGTGAGTGAAGGAGGGGGTATTGTCATTCTCATCCAGAACTGAGATGAAAGCAGTGCTTGTAGCACTGTGTGGGGGAGTTCCACCATCCTGTCCCACCACGATGATCTGGTAGCTGGACTGAAGCTCACGGTCAAGAGAAAGTCTTGTGCTTATCTCACCTTTAAACAAATAAGACAGATGATAAAGATAGACGAAGAGAGAGAGAGTCAGACACACTATTCCACTGCAGACAACAAGAGGTTGACAGTGAAATATTAGTGGCAGAAGGCACAGATGGCACATCCCAACTACAGGGATGGAGGAACAGAGGAACCCCCTACACAGTTAGGATAGTGCCAGCAGTCTGGAGCAAAGTGTGTGATTGCCAGTTTGCTTGACAGCTTCAGACTAGGGATGGGTCAGGATGGTCGATAGGCATCCAACAGCCGACTTCTCGATTTAGCTTTACAATCTTTAAGCAGTGGTGTATTTAAACAAACAGGGTTTAAGCATGCTGACAGCTTGCTGTGATTTAGTATGCTAACAGTCTAATAGTATCTGCCAGCACTCTAAAAAGCCTTTCTGAGAAACTGCATCTCTAAGTTCATCCCCTTTAAAGCACCTCCACTCCAGCCATCAAAGCTCTGCTTCAGTAACAAATTCAACGACTTCAAAAAATCTACTCGCATGCTGTGAGCAATGTTCCTGTTATAAGCTTGTACATAATCAATAGATCTTAGACTGTGATAGTGTTGACAAATAAATGGTTATAGTTCTAGGTTGAAAGTTTACCTTGCTACTTGATGAAAAAATCATGGTTTGCGTGTCATCATGTTTGGCCTGTTGGACTGTCTACAATATTTGAAGCTCACCTGTGTGGGAGTTGATCTGGAAGTGGTGATCTAGATGGAGCAGGCGATAGTTTAGTCGACCATTGAGACCTGCATCCCGATCACTAGCAGACACCCGACCAAATCCAGTCCCTGCCGGCAAGTTCTCACGCACAGCCAGGAATGCTCTCTCCTGGGTAAACCGTGGAGAGTTGTCATTTTCATCCATTACTGACACACGCACTGTGGCACTACCTGTCTTCTTCAACTGCCTATTGCCTGACGTGGCCAGCACTGTAAGCAAATATATCTCCTTTGCTTCTCTGTCCAGGGTGCTCTTCACAAACAACCAGCCACTATCAGACACAATGCCAAATCCTGCAGCATCACTGTCTGGGTGTAAGTGGTAGGCTAGTAGGGTGGAAGACGTTGAAGACGCTCCAGTGGTGATGCCACCATCTCGGTTTACAGCTCGCACTTGCAAGAAGCGTGTGTTTACGGGTGTGCTCTCCTTCAGCTCTACTCGGTATGTGAGGCTATCAAACACAGGACCTTGGCTGTTCTCAGCTTGCACATGGATGACCAGGGTGAAGACGGAACTCAGTTGAGGAGCTCCACTGTCTTTGGCAATAACCATTAGGTCATAGCGGGGCATGATTTCATATGACAAACTGCCAATCAGATGGATATGACCGCTGTTGTGATCAATGCTGAAGGTTCTATGGGCACTGCTTGTAATCAGATCAAAACATAGAAGGCCATTTGGCCCAGAGTCATGGTCTTCTGCTTGGACCTTGTAAACCACTGTACCCATCCTGGTATCTTCCGGAAGAATCAGCGATTCTGAGGAAGACGGCAAGAAGACAGGTGCATTATCGTTGATGTCGGCCACGGTAATGTGTACTCGAGTCTGGCCAAAGGCTGGTGGGTTACCCCAGTGTGCCTGAACCTCAAGATTCAAGCTGGGCTGGGCCTCGTAGTCCAGAGGCAAGCTTGTTCTCAAAGCCCCAGTCTCAGAATCCACTGTGAAGTAGCCTGTTGGGTCACCAGAGCTAATGGTGTAGGAAATATCCTTTGAGACACCTGAGAACCAAAAGGCAAACACACAGAAACACATCAGTTCACAGTACAAGAGAAAACAAAGAATGTGAATGTGAGTTATTTTTCAACGCACTAGTCCAGAGTGCCTGATATAGCCAAAGCAAATTGTTTAAAAAGTATGTGGTGAGACAGAATCTATGATTAATGTACATTCTAAATGAGGTGTGTACAGTGGTTCTGTACCTATTTGTACAAGTGGTGCACCATGGAGAAAAAATCCAGATGACGCCTTTCAGCGAACTGAACACAGTCCAGTGTGACTGATAAATGTGGATAGGCATTGAAGTTTGGTTTGTGTGTTTAAATGGGTCAAATAGGGATATGTGACTAAGGGGGGGGACTCAAAAACCTCTCCGGTCAGTTCACCCACCATTCTTAGTACTTGCTCGAACCATGCCAACTTGAGTTCCACGCAGGGCATCCTCAGAGACCACAAAGAAGTATTGAGCTTGTTCAAACACAGGGGGCGCTACCAGCCCCGTCACTATGCTGATGTTGACTCTGGCATTGACTGGAGCGGTAAGACCCCCACCATCTTGAGCTGAGACCACCATTGCAATGATGGTGTTTGCCTTTCCATGTAGCGCACGTGACAGTGAAATCACTCCTGGGAAAACGTTTATCCAAAATAAATATTTGCATTAGGCTGAGAGGTATATGAATATATAAAGAAAAGGATAATAACTCTGTAATCAAAATCGTTATATTTGAATAATGGGGGCTTATGCTTGAACTGAGACAGCTGCATAGGTTAGATTACTGTGCTGCTTATAACAAGGCCCAAACCAAATCTGCACACTTTCTTCAAATTTTCTATATTAAATGTTAGAGAAAATACTGCAGAAAAGATTGAAAGATAGCAAAATGTATTAAACAGAGCTGATATTGTTTGGTGGCTGAAAGCATTGTCAAATTAACTAAAAATATTAAATACATGTACCGCAAGAGCCAGGCATGTGCATAATTATGCAGAATCTCTGGAGCTTTTTGCAGGCTTAAATTCTGTCTGAAAATAATAACACACTCAAATGGAAAATATAAACTATATACTGTACATAATACACAGTGGAGCTAACCTATTCAACCTATATTTTGAATTGCTCCAACTGTGAAGTACAATCACTGAACTGCACACAACCATTTAAATCCAATTAATAATACATCTACTTAACTGCACAAGCTATTAATACTTAAACTCCTGTCCACACCGTTTAAATAAGATCAGTTCTTTAGGTCTCACCAGTATCTTTGTTGAGGGTGAAGAAAGGTGAGCTCCCTCCAGGCACTGTGCGGTATGACACCCTGCCGTTCTCTCCCACGTCTGGGTCTTGAGCGATCACCCTCAGGACAGAGGTTCCTGGGGTGCTCTGTGTGCTCAGACTGACTGCATAGCTCAGAGGGTAGAATGCTGGGCGATTGTCATTTATGTCTATCAGGTCCACATGCACGTAGGTCATTGAACTCAGCCCTCCCTAGACAAACAAATGGGCCATGTCCCAGACACATCAGTTAACACTAGCTCTGATGGCCTTAAAAGATCTTTATAAATAACATATAGGAAAAAGAACCAACCAACTGATCCAGTGTCATCATTTGTTACTGTAATTAGACCTTATCCAAATTAAATCATGGATAAACATCTTAACAAAAAGAGAAACATGTCCAATTGACTAGAATAAATCCACTAGAAAAAATTACTTATAGTTAATGTTTTTGTGAAAACTTTGAAACATGCTTTTCAAGCCTTTCCTGATGGCAAAGAGGAGTGGACAGGAATACAGTTCTTGCCGCTAAACATCTTGCTTGCCTGGCGTCCCATATGGAGCAAATGGCATGTCGGGAACAAGCTCCAATATAAATATTACAAGCTGATGCACTTGAAGTCCCAGCTGCCCCTGATTGCTTTAATGTGTCCGCAGCAATTTCCTTTAGTTGACGCCCAGTGCTTTTAAGTATAATTTAGGGAATTTAGACAAATGACACTAAGCTGCTATTAAAGCATTAGTATGCAGCCTATTTCTTTACTGGCTTCCTTAATGTACAAAAACCAAAGATTAAAAGACTCCATTATTTAACCACATACTGTACATTTTAAAGGGTTAATATCACAGTTGTATCGGTGAGGATTGATAGAAACTCACCCCATCCACAGCTGTGATGGTGAAGTTGTAGCTGGCTGGACCTTGATCTCGATCCAAGCTGGTGGTAGTGCAGATCTGGCCATTGTCTTTGCCAATGCTGAACTGGGACGGGTTCACACTGCCTGGACCAGAGCCCAAAGAGTAGGAGATGGAGCCAAAAGACCCACTATCTGCATCTGTGGCTGCCACCTGGACGAGGAGAGAAGACATTAGATTACACAACTGAAGTTCAGCCAAATGTCCCAAGAATCATGAGACTTTAAGTCATTGTGACCATGGTTTAAGTTTAGAAAAAGATTCTGTTCTTTGTTATGTGTATTAAACATTGACTGTCTCTGAACTGAAGAGCAATGGTCTTTTTCTATTTTCCAATCCTGCTTTAAACCATTGTACAATGTCAGTAACCCCTGTAACAGTGGGACCGGTATCCTGTTGGAGCACTTAGTATACTCAGCACATTTTTGGATAAAAGGCTTCCACATATAATTCATACTTGAAATTGACTACTGCATGGAGTAACTTTGTCAATGTCCAAGTGCCAAACTGCCATGTGACATAAATACATTAATTCAATACACAAGAATAATACAAAAAAAAACATAGACAAAGAGCATTTTATAGAGAAATAATAATTATTTTGTCACACTAGAATAGAGAAAATCACCCACCCATAAACATTTCTTGATGACCATGAAATCGGCAGGCACTTGGCAAGTGCTTTTTTATTTATTTTTTTGTGAACTGAGCAAATTTTCAACTGTGTATAGGGGAGATAACTATCGATGTGAAAATGGAATGCCATTTCATGCAAATACGGAAAGAGAGACTGCTTTTTGTTCATCTCTTCCTCAGTCTCTTATTCATCAAATAAGAGGAAAAGGCTCTTTGTACAGCTGAAATTTACCAACTACTAAGACAACATGGATGACTGCTGTAACTGTGCAAACAGATACCTATGACATTGAGATGAGGCCACTCACTCTCACTTGAGATCAGGCCCTGGCAGAGGCCATGGAGCAAAGTGCAGGAAAAACAATCATTGTGAAGACAAGAAGTCCCAGCTCACAGTGCAAAGATGTTCCACCTTTTAACCATCCAGGCCCTGAAGCCATCCCTGATATTTTACAACTAAGCAGGGGGGCATGATAATCATAAGCACGGTATATCTTTATTCCCCTCAAGCTAGCGTGACAGAAGTTGGACGCCTGAAGCCTGAACAGTTACAGCATGAGCTAACACACCGTGCAGGGAATGAACAGTGGTTTGACCAAGGATCTGCTTCATGGACAAAGACATTTTCCATGAAGACCTGGCTTTAGCAGAGAAAGCTGGGAAACGTCTGTGGGTCTCAATATAGTTCAGCTGAAGAGTTCCAAAGCAGCACTGATTAATATTTTCATTTGGTTTGCAGAAATTGTATTTATATTATTATATTCACCAAACCATCTCTAAAACTTTTGTCAGGTTGACGACAAACACAGTTCATGTTTAGGAAAGGAAAGCAGGAAAAATGAGACAAATGCTTTATTAAGCACCTAAATGCTTCAAAGTTAGAAGACTAAAACCAGAAGTGGGATTGAGTTTCTTTGTTTCCATCTCTTCAAAAAAAAAGGATTTAAATGTAGTCGCTTCTAGAAAATGGGGTGAAACCCAAGCCCAAGTGTGTTTGAATATGTGGTAAGATGGCAGTAATCATGTTGACTGATTGAATGATTGTCTTTTTAGACGTGGGACGTGAACGTTTGTGGGACTTGAAGGGGCACCTAAAGTGCACACAAACATGCATGCACGCATGTGTGTGTGTGTGTGTGCGTGCGTGTGTGCACACAAACACACATGCACGCACGCACACAGACACACACATGTTGGGTTTCCATGTTTTATGTGGACTTTCCATAGACATAATGGTTTTTGTACTGTACAAACTTTATATTCTATCCACTAACCCTACCCCTAAACCACACAGAAAACTTTCTGCATTTTTACATTTTCAAAAAACACAAGTTAGTATGATTTATAAGCTGTTTTCCTCATGGGGACCCACAAATTGTCTCCACAATGTCAAAGATTTTGGGTTTTACTATCCTTATGGGGACATCTGGTCCCCACAAAATGATAAATACACACACACACACACACAACACACACGCACACAGAAGCTGAAGGATTTGGGGATGTACTGTATAAGAAGTGGTTTGCCTTGCCAGTACAATAACAGTTCATAAGAAGTTTAGTTGAACTGCAATCTTGAATGGACCGTAAGTGGATCAAAGTGTACTCACACTGCAGCCATTCTACTTTCTCGAAATCTCAGCTAAATCCTCTGTGCTTTACCAACGTAACTCATAGAGACACCGAGATTCTGACAAGGCAACAGTGCACACAAAACATGAGCCTGGTGACCTCAAAAACATCCCTGAACTTCACTTGCTCTGAAAGTCAACTTTCTCAACTCAGCTGAAGATAAAAGCGTGAAAAGCATACCACATTTATTCAATACATCACAGTTTTTTAGTTAAAGTTCTATAGTCCAACTAGTCTCTGCTCTAAAAGGTCAAGTGTGTGATTTCTGTGCCACTGGCATTACCAGGCGGAACAAAATGTAAAAATCCCATTTCTTTTCTCCATAGGGGATTTGGGAAATAAACGTATAACCCTTTAAATACAAAGCTACATGAGCTCAGAGGTTGTTCATCAGTGGTATATACTTCTGCTGAAGCCATCAGTCTGTGTTGACCAAACAAATTGTGTAATAGTGGAATTTCTGGTGAAGAACTACACCACCCATGATCCAGCAGAGAAAGATCCACCAATCAGAGATTTGAGGCTAACAAAATGCACCAAATGAGCTCTGCAGCAAAAGCCCACTTCTATGATGTACTTTGAGTGTGTGCAGTCGAGTAGGTCTCCATACATTCTCTACCTTTTTGTATTTTGGAATATTTTACAATAAACTTCAAATGTACTGTTTCTATACTTAAAGTATAATCAACAACATTAATCAATAGTTTTATAGTTTTCTATCATTTTTAATTTGATTGCATTATTCATAATGCTTCATGGGACTGTAGTTCATCACAAAAGATTGTAAGTTTGCAGTCTTGTACCTTTGTCTTCTGGTCTGATTTTCAAATACTTTTTTGTTTTAAATCAAAGTTTGCAATGTTGTATTTCACCTCAGAGATGGTTGGTTTGGTCAATGGCTCACAACTATTATGAAGAATTTTATGAAAACCCTATGGAAAAAACAAATAGGAAAACTACTTGTAGAACCATAATGGCTGAAAAAGAGGATGGGTACTGTTTTCTGTTTGCACACTATTGAAAATATAATTACTGTTTTCAAACAATTTAAATAACATTTAAAGTACTACTTCAAACTATACAGTCCAACCAATTTCTTTGCTTTAAAGGTGCAGTATGTAAGATTCAGAAACCTTTGTTATTAATGACACCGGTGGCTGTTAAGTGAACTGCAGCCAGCTAACTGTTGCTCGCGCTCGTGCACACAGTCCATAGGGATGCGAGTGAGTGAGCATCGACCAAAACAACGATGTAACATACAAAGAGGCTGAACGTAATTTACAGTCATCACGCTGACAGATGAGTTAGCATAAATAAAATTACAGTTATGATTGTTTTACTGCAAACTTTGAGACTGAACTAAAACTACTTATCAGCTAACATAGCATACTAATACACACATACAGCAAAATACCTCCGAACTATACCAGACAGTTTACTGTTGCACTGCAGTTAAGTTGCACTATTGTATGTTTTGTATGTCATATGTTGTACTTCGAATAAGAAACCAGCATATTTGCTTAAAGTTATACTGTATACCAGATTTTGTATAAAGTGAAGATAGTTGAAATTATTTGAAAGTTACAAAGCAAGGTAGCTTGCAATTTATCAGCGTTAGCAGGCAAGATCAAGTTAGTTAAAATTACATAGATCAATCCTTATGGCACTATATTTCACATGCTTTGCAGTTATGTAAGATTACCTGTTCGATAAGAAGAGCACAATTCAGCATCGGTTTTGATCCCCAAAACCGAACGAAGGTCCCTCCAGGAATCAAATGCCCTGCCGATGTTCACTCTAGTTTTCGCTCGACCACGATCATGGTTCCCGCTTAGCCAGACTTTATTCAGTAGACACGTTTTTTTTTTTCAAATTGTATTTGCTTACTCAGAGTTTGTGTAGGAGTCAGTATTTTGCTGGGAGACGGCCGTTTGCTGGATTCCATCTCTAAGATAACGTTAACTAGTGTCGCTGTTGAATAGCAGAAGCACTGAGGCAAGACTCTCAGGAGCGGTCATAAACATCACATCCTTTGGATTTTCCTGGAAAAAGCAACCCACTCCTTTCGCATGAAAATCAGTCTACAGGCTTTAATAGGCTAACTAAGAAGTCCGGGAAGGGCTAATTTTTTAAGTTGTGTTACAAGTCGTTCACACATTGGCAAAAGAAGGCGAATATTACATGAAAATTGTTTCATATTGCACCTTTAAACTGAAATGTGTATTTTGTTTCTATATAACGATTGTCTTGTCCGCTTGCAGGAGGACGCTGGTTTGGTGTTAATGGCGAGTGTGGCTGAACAGTCATAAATTATTTCTTTTCAGGGTGTGAAACTGAGACAGGAGTAAAAATGTTAGACAAGTTCTGGAGAGCTAAGTGCTCCCCTGACTCTCTCTCTCTCGACATGTGAGCACCCTAAGCAAACCAAGCAAGACCTTGGCAGGGTGAATTGTTGCTGGAGAACTAGCCAAAGGAATCCAATGCTAACTTATGGAGACTTGCGGTTCACCCACCATTCCTCTTGACTCCTTTTTGAAGAGAAAAGAAACATTCACACAAACGAATACAAGATTTATAAGGAGAAAGAGTAAGATAATCCAGTTTTCATTAGTTTTTGCTAATGCACTGGATTTGGTTTCACTGCAATAAGTATTCTCAAGGCTATACAGCTCATTTAGTGGCAAATGTATAACTGAGAGATTTGACTAATGCTGTCCCAAAAGGTACTACTGAATACAACAATGAAGGTTTTGATTCACTAATTGACTACCTTGGAGGAAACATGCAAAGTTCTACTTGTTCATATGTCTGTAAATATCTGTTAACCCTCTTTCAACAAAACACAGACATAAGGTCATTTGTAAGCTCTTCATATAGTTCTATAGTTCCACTGACTTTCTGCCTTAGGTGGAACACAAAAGGAGATGTTAGGCAGACAGTCACAGATAGTCACCCTTCACTTTCATTGCAAATGATTGAAAGTGAATGGTGACTGTGGCTGTCATTCTGCCTTGCATCTCAATTTGTGTTCCTCGGATGAAAGAAAGACATAAGCGTTTGAAACAAACGTGCATTTAAATCTATTTTGCAATAATATATGGGACAGTTCTCATGCATTCTACAGTAAGACAATGTGTTTGGGTTTCAAAGGACTATGATCCTTCAAAGTTCAATTTGGTTGTAGGAAATGTAGTGTAGATCTGCTCAAAAAGCTTTGTATAATCTACAGAAGCTTAATTTAATTCTGCGGCATATTCGTTCAGATTGCCTTTTCAAACAAACCATCTTACAGTAGACAAACCCATCTGATCAGGAAGCTTCATTAGCCAAATCAAACATTGCGACCAAAAGAACAGCTTGCACACTTGCATGCTAACAAGCCATCAGAGCTCATATTATCCAGACTGACTGACATGTACACTTACACAAGGCCTACATTGGACTACTGATACACTCAGTAGAGACCTTAATAAATATACAACCACAGATTTGTACAATTTATTTAGTTAAAGATTAGGCAATTCAATTAGATGGAAATGTGTTATTCAATTGAAATGAATACATCTTGAAAATAGGCTAAAATATATTTTTGGTGTATTTCACTCACCAGTGACTCACCCAGAAATGAAAACAGCAGAATGTAAAAGCTGCTCTTTAAAAGCTCAGAAAAGAACAAAAACACATCAGAAAAGTACCATAAAAGTAATTCATACTGCTGAAATACTGTATCTGTATAGTTGGGAAAACAAGATATTTTGAAAATAAAAAGACTATAAGACAACACAAGACATGAAAACAAAAAGACTTTCAAAACAACTTTATATTCTACATTTGAAGTCTTGTAAAGCAATGCAATAGCATTGTGAGAGAATGGGATTTGAGAGCTATGGCAGAGGGAAAGGTGTTTTTGAATTTTTTAATATATTTTTGAAGTTCATTTTATTATTTTCCTCACACAAGGTCATGGTATGGAGTGCACAAGTCATATGGATTACTTATATTGTACTTTTATTGTGTTTTCTTGCCCTTTTTGCTTAACAGCCCCATTCATCCTCAACTTTTGCATGGAAAAGAGTAGATTTGAAACAGCAAAAAATAAATAAATAAATAAAACAAATCTCTTTTTGTATTTCATGAGTGAAATGATGAGTAAATGATGACAGAATATTACATTTTGTGCAAAGTATTGCTTTTGGTACCAACAAATGCCCTGGCATCTAAACTAATATTTAAACAAAGGGCACAACTGCTTCCGAAATCTAGAGAAACTCTACAGTAACGATGATAAAAGTCAATATCAATAGTGTATCTCAGTATAAGCCACAATATGGCTTTCATATTTTCAATCTGGTGCTATATCACATGCCATTCCATTGCAGGGGAGATAAGAGATCAAACAGAACATAGCACATTCTTGTCTCAGAAGAATACTTACAGACAATGCCAAGCATGCCATAAACATTCTACACTCCCAATAATTTCAATACAGCATTTTATTGAAGCCATCAATTACATCATATGACTTCAGAGAGACAAAAACAGCACACTGATGGACGATTCCCAAACCCATAGGAGGACAAGCAAGAAAACAGCCTGATGGACAAATACAAAAATTAAAGGAGGCACTGAATGGAAATATACTCTGATGAGATGTGTGTGACTGAAAGATAGTGGTGAAAATGAATAGGCAGATAGAAAGACATGGATAGACAGTGGCTGTTCAAGGAGGTTTTGGTTGGGGGTGCTAAGGAGAAGGGGGGGGGGGGGTGCTTAATGGTTCAGAGGGGGTGCTAATAAAATAATTAAACCGTGTAATGAATGCATAAACTGAAGATCCTAAACAACATGCAGTTTCATCCATCAATGATTAGATACAGCACATCTCCTAAAAAAGACGTGCTGTGCATTAATTTTCTTCGATTGTATTCCACATTGCCCAGCTCAGGACATAGCCTTAAATTGTTTACTGATGCTAGTAATATAGCTCATCTACTGCCAACTATGACACTCCCAAACTAATACTTTATGAAAACACACACACACACACACACACACACACTCACAATACCACACTCACAGTACGGCTGATTTTGACTGTGGAAATTAACGATTCTGTTGTTACTCGTTGCATGTTTCTCACGACAAAAGACGCACAAAGTACAGTTGTCAGTTTTGTAAAACTTTTAAGCTAAGACTGATAATTGGAGCAAAAGCTGCCCGGACTATATCTCCGTCAGGACACTGGGCTCGGCTCGTAAAATCCAGACTGTACCGGTTTAATCGGGATGACTGATCATGGCAATTAAAGTTTATCATAGTTTAAATACTTATAATTATTAGTGCTCGACCAATTTATTGGCCTTTCACAAATATATCGGTATCGGCGTATATGTTTCTGATATGCACAGATATGAAAACTTTTTTTCAGAACATATAATGCAGAAAACAATGCTTGGGGTGATTTAGAATTGGTGTCATAAAGTAGTTTGTCCAGCAGTCCAGCGTGCTACAACTCCGTTGTTTACAGAGCTGAGCTGATGGTGGTTCAGTAGACAGTGCAGAGTTAAGTAGTGTCTTCTCGGTAAGTTGCTAACTAGTTTGTGAAATACATATTGGACAGTTAATAAACAATGACCCCATTATTTTCCCTTTTCAATATAACTAATAAAACATTAACCCTGTCCCTGACAACCATGTCACTCATGTTTATCACATCTGTTTGCTAGGTTAGCCAGCTATAGTTTGTCAGTGCAGTCAGTAACATAACAGATTGAAAGGTAAGCATCAGAGCATCTTTTTGCAGCTCAGCAGACAATGGTGTGGTGGTAGATTGTGTCTGTTGAGTGCTAATTTCATGCTAAGTTTTTATCTAGTTGGTGAGACACAATGCTGGAAAATAAATAAACAACGTCCATCTTTTACTCTCTGTGACAATGAGCTTATAGCTAACTAGCTAACCGCATAGGTACTTTCATACCTTGTCAGCTGAGTGGAAGCTAATGTGTAAACATGTATTCACCAGATTTGCAGTTTGGTACCCCCTTCAATCTTAGTTACCGTAGACTTTGCCAGCCTGGCCATTCTCTGTTTACCTCTCTCATCAACAAGGCATTTCCTCCATAGAACTGCTCCTCACTGGATGTTTTTTTTTTTTGGCACCATTCTGAGTAAGTCCACACGACCACGCCACCCCCCATGCCACATATATACACTCACATATTATTATTAATATGTTTAGGTTTTTAATTATTTATTTTAAAATGTTTAATGAATGTGAAAGTGAGAGTAAAACATTTTACATCTTTAGGAAATCCTGGGAGGGCTGGGACAATGCTATGCAAATTTCTGATGGGGCTATAGCTCCGGCAAACCCTAGCGCCGCCACTGTGCATAGATATATAGATATATTGACATGCAATGAGTTTTTACAGCTGTTTATTGAGCTATCTCACTCTTTCTCATTTTGGCATCACATCAGAGAGCCGAGGAGTTGAGGAACAGGGAGGAAACGTGATACCTCCTACTAATTTCTGGACCTCTTGACCGGAGGGAGTGAAAGCTGCACATCTTTCCTTCTATTACAGCCACACAGCTAAAGCATTGACATTTAACACATCCTACAGGCTAAAACTGTGACTAGGAATACAAATTTATCAGTACGCATTGACACTATATACTAGTTCTTTGATTTAGAGTATCAATATTTATATAGAAATATAGAGAATATAGTCATTTTTATATTTACTACACAGCTCTCTGGAATTCTTGATTCTTCTGACTGGTCAACATTTTTGTATAATGGCTGCTCAAGCAGTCTCCTAAACTGTGCTATTTTCATGTCTCTCATAGCACTGTTCTGACCAAATAAAATAATTTCAACTCAATATGTCAGGACAATGAATTTACATAATAGGTATGCATCTATATAATAAGCAGGTTACAGTCAGAATACTAAAAAATAACCCCTTAAGGATGATACTTGCACTGGGGTTTACCCTGTCTGGGTTTATTTTGAGATAATTGCCATAGTAATTAGATTTGCTTGTTAGCACAGTCCAATTACTGTGCATTAAAAAGCTTTGCTACAGTATGTCAGGGAGACAAATGAGTAAATCTGTAGTCATTCCAGACTTTGTGTTCCATTCACTTTCATTCTAACACACGTGGATTTGTTGGCACACAAGCATGTCTTGACATTTCATTTTTTACTGTGTACCAAAGTTTGATGAACTCTAACATGCAAATTCTGTATAGCAAAAAATATGTTTGACCTCTTAGTTTAATACAAATAATAAAACTTCAAAGCTGCATGATCTGCAGTGTAGCAGGAAAGTGGATTATGTGGCCATATTTTAACATTTTGAATGAATTATTACTTCTTATTAAAAACAGAAGCTCTAACATGTCATGTAGAATGTCCTCTCTCTCTGAAGAAGCAATCAGAAGTCTGTTTCATTTTAGTGAATCAGATGGTTTGGATAATTCTTTTCAATGAACCGTTGATGATTCACTGATTCAATTGCCCAGTAGTGTTCACAGAAGTCCATGCAGGACATTTTACGTCATCTTTTTTTTCTTCTTTAGTGGCCCATTAGTCTGCTGTTTGTCTCTGTTTATAGCTCATCTCTTGCATCCATAAATACCACAAGCACATCTTCCAATATGCAACCTCTCTGTCAGAGCAGCCAACAGCTTCATATCATAATACATAACAGATTCACTGCAGGTTATTCAATAACATACACATAGCCAAGCTTTGCTCAAAGATGGCCAAGGTATGTCCATTTGGACCAAAAGTGAAATAAAATAACAAAGACATGTGTTCCGAAATATACTAGATGCATTCTCTCTGTACTAAATTCTTTTGATGTGCACTATTATTAAGCAATTGTGAAAAATGTTGCATAGTGAGGATGTCTTCAAAAATAAGGATAAAAACAGTTTTCATTTATCACTTAATCTGCTACAATGTCCAGTAAACATAACAAGCTAAATCGACATTTGGTGTGACCACCTTAGCCTTTAAAACAGCACCAATTCTCCTAGGTACACCTGGACACAGTTTTTCTTGGATTATGGCAGATAGGATGTTCCTAGCTTCTTGTTTCAAACTGTCTCTGTTCTTCTATCTATATTGGCTGTCTCAATTGCTTGTGTCTCTTTATGCAATCTCAGACTGACTCGATGTTCAGTGGGGGGCTTTGTGGGGGCCATTGCATCTGTTGCAGGGCTCTCTGTTCTTCTATTCTAATAATTTATATTTGCAAAAGTAATGTTTGTGAGTCTAACATTAATATCTCCTATTGGCACACTAAAGCTGAAGATATAAATAACCATCTTAAAACAAATGCTTTTTTGGAACATCTTAAGTGCCTAAGACTTTTGCACAGTACTGTACATGTCAAGATCACTGAGCACCCTAATTATTTCATTATGCAAGAGATCTGGGGTCCATCCCAGGGCTGCACTCTACGAGCCACCTGCCTAGATGCTATCATCATGAACTGTCCAGAAAGAGTCCAAAGAATCTGTCTCTATTGGATTCTGGTCCAAAGAAGATGCTGACATGGACTGGTCATGTTTTGAGCAAATAAAATGGCAAGAGCTGGCTGAAATAGAAAGTTCCATTCTGACTGTCTGATTTAACAACTTCTAGGAGTAAAAATGCACAGTTGTTTCTTTATTAGTCCACCTGGAAAAAAAGTGATTCAATAAGTTCTTTTGAGAATGAAAAACACACAAAAATGTTCATATCTTTCTTTGAAAGGTACTTCGAATTTAGTTTGAGGCAATGTATCAACTATACATTATTTAAATTGATTATTTGACACCGGTCAATTATTGACGTGTAATCTACAGTACAACTGTAAACCTGTAAACCTACCTCTAAATAAAACAAAACTGAGGTTGGTTTATTTACATGCCAGTCAGTGGATCCCCCTCCTTTAAGTGGGCAGTTCTTGGCCAGAATAGGCTGCAATCTTGTCCAGACTTTATGTCTGGCTATGTGAGACTACCATATGCAGACCTGATTGTATTTCACTGGGTGCTAATTCTGGTAGTCGACTACAGTTTATGTCAGTTATGGTGTAATATCACAAGTTTAGGGTGCAATTATTGGGATTGGAAGACTTCTGAAAGGTGTTAGTTTCTGAAATAACACAGATTTGAGCTGTCTGGCCTTGACACTGATGGGGAGGGGTAGCAGCAGGTAGTTTCAGCTGGGGTAAGGTGCAGATTTTTAGCAAGAGACCACAATAAGGGCAATTCATCATAAAGAAGGCAAATGACACCAGGAGGAACAGTGCAGAGGGACTGATCTCTCCATAACTGTGAGTGTTTGTCTTTCATCTGGACCCTGCAGCTGGAGGTGATTATGGCATCAAGCTATGAACAGAGAGAAGTGATAGATTGAGGATCTCAATGAGGAGAAGCAGAGACAGAGGCTGTAAGAGAAGTTACAGGCTCAAAATGGACTTAAAAGTGTATGAAATTAATCTGGGGGGTAATACTGACTTGATATGCTTTCAGAGCAAGCAACATATTATTAATAAATAATATAAAATAATAAAAATATTATTTTATTTGACTAAATATTTGTTGACAAAGTCTATGTAGTTTAGACAAGAGAACATCTTGATAGTATGAGTTAAAACACTAAGGAGTGAATTGACTAATTGCAAGAGCAAAAACCTGCATCATTAACCAGCTATAGTTAAGTGCTGCACCAGGTGTAGAGGTCTGCGACCCGACCCGGGCCCGACAGGACCTAAGAACCTGATGGATTTTGGGTCAGTTTTTCCCTAAGGACTCTAGGTTTGGGTCGGGTTCTGATTTGTAATTAATGAAAACATATCCTGGCCTACACAACTTGTTTCGGGCACGTGCTCTTACTCACAGACACGCGTGAACGAACGAGTTAGGGGCCGTTCACACGGACATGTTTTTGTGTGCGTCTGTTCTGTTTTCCTATGTAAACACATGCTGGACGAATGTCTTTGACAATTGTACCATGTTTCACTGTTTCTTCAGTGACTAGGCACATTTTAAACAACGTGTCAAGCTGAAAAGAACATCAAATTGTCAAAGACGCAGGGCCGTATCAAGACAGTGTGGTGCCCCTGGGCACTAAACCTCAAAAGGCCCCCCCCCCCCAAAAAAAGTTCGCACACGCGCGCACACACAAACACACACACACTCCAGCATTGCAATCTTGATCAGACTGTTCATTATGCGAAATACAGGTCCTTCTCAAAAAATTAGCATATTGTGATAAAGGTCATTATTTTCCATAATGTAATGATAAAAATTTAACTTTCATATATTTTAGATTCATTGCACACCAACTGAAATATTTCAGGTCTTTTATTGTTTTAATACTGATGATTTTGGCATACAGCTCATGAAAACCCAAAATTCCTATCTCAAAAAATTAGCATATCATGAAAAGGGTCTCTAAACGAGCTATTAACCTAATCATCTGAATCAACTAATTAACTCTAAACACCTGCAAAAGATTCCTGAGGCTTTTAAAAACTCCCAGCCTGTTTCATTACTCAAAACCGCAATCATGGGTAAGACTGCCGACCTGACTGCTGTCCAGAAGGCCATCATTGACACCCTCAAGCAAGATGGTAAGACACAGAAAGAAATTTCTGAACAAATAGGCTGTTCCCAGAGTGCTGTATCAAGGCACCTCAGTGGGAAGACTGTGGGAAGGAAAAAGTGTGGCAAAAAATGCTGCACAACGAGAAGAGGTGACCGGACCCTGAGGAAGATTGTGGAGAAGGACCGATTCCAAACCTTGGGGGACCTGCGGAAGCAGTGGACTGAGTCTGGTGTAGAAACATCCCAGCATTCCCCAGGTCAAGCCACTTTTGAACCAGAAACAGCGGCAGAAGCGCCTGACCTGGGCTACAGAGAAGCAGCACTGGACTGTTGCTCAGTGGTCCAAAGTACTTTTTTCGGATGAAAGCAAATTTTGCATGTCATTCGGAAATCAAGGTGCCAGAGTCTGGAGGAAGACTGGGGAGAAGGAATGCCAAAATGCCTGAAGTCCAGTGTCAAGTACCCACAGTCAGTGATGGTCTGGGGTGCCATGTCAGCTGCTGGTGTTGGTCCACTGTGTTTTATCAAGGGCAGGGTCAATGCAGCTATCTATCAGGAGATTTTGGAGCACTTCATGCTTCCATCTGCTGAAAAGCTTTATGGAGATGAAGATTTCATTTTTCAGCACGACCTGGCACCTGCTCACAGTGCCAAAACCACTGGTAAATGGTTTACTGACCATGGTATTACTGTGCTCAATTGGCCTGCCAACTCTCCTGACCTGAACCCCATAGAGAATCTGTGGGATATTGTGAAGAGAAAGTTGAGAGACGCAAGACCCAACACTCTGGATGAGCTTAAGGCCGCTATCGAAGCATCCTGGGCCTCCATAACACCTAAGCATGCCACAGGCTGATTGCCTCCATGCCACGCCGCATTGAAGCAGTCATTTCTGCAAAAGGATTCCTGACCAAGTATTGAGTGCATAACTGAACATAATTATTTGAAGGTTGACTTTTTTTTGGTATTAAAAACACTTCTTTTATTGGTCGGATGAAATATGCTAATTTTTTGAGATAGGAATTTTGGGTTTTCATGACCTGTATGCCAAAATCATCAGTATTAAAACAATAAAAGACCTGAAATATTTCAATTGGTGTGCAATGAATCTAAAATATATGAAAGTTTAATTTTTATCATTACATTATGGAAAATAATGACCTTTCTCACAATATGCTAATTTTTTGAGAAGGACCTGTAGAGCGATATGTATCGCTATTTAGTTTTATTTATTTTTATACCGTGTATTCTCCGTGTAAATTCGTGCACCGAGACGTGACGTCCGTACCGTTTCGGTTCAATACGAATAACTTACATGTACCGTCCCACCCCTAATATTTATCTTCATTAATGTCCTCTTCCTCACCCGAGTCTTCCTCGCTCCTGTCTCCCCCAAGGACAAGGAGAATATCCTCATTCAGCCTGGCGGTCATCGCCGATGCCCTGACTAACATTAGCAGCTGCTGCATCTCCCCGCTAGCAGCGCCAGCGGTGTCAGACTTAGTGCTGCTGGTGTCTGCAATTCCGTGTTCTCCCAAAAACTAGTGATTTAACAAAAAATTTGTCGATCCCTGGAACATTTTTTATTGTAGCTAAGCGTCTAGCATCCTTCTCTTTCTTTAATCTTCTTTTTGTGAAACCACTCAATTGCCGTCTGTCCATTTTGGATTTTGATTCATTTTCTGTAGTAGCCATTAAAAAAATGACACATTTGCGCGTACTTGTTGTGGACCAACTCAACTGTGACAGATTGGGGAGGGGGGAGTGATAGTGGTCATGTAATCTTCATTTATTTATAATTTATTATTATTATTATTATTGTTAAATTAGTGTTCATAAACAAGTTATGTATGGTGTTTCAAGAATTTCAAGTTAATAATATAACAATTTACAAAAAATATTTTTAAAGCTTGTGTCATGTGGTGCCCCCTAGTGGTTGTGAATGGTTGGTGCCCCTGGGCACTGGCCCAAGTGCCCTTATGGATAATCAGGCTCTGCAAAGACGCATGCTGAGACACCTGCGCTCTGTTTCATTCTATGTGCTGTGTCTAGATTGTTTTTAGAGCAAATATCACAACAATTAAACATTCTGAACAATGTCAGACTGCATTGTTTAATATTATTCCAGATTGTTCTGCAACAAGCAAAGTTTTAGCATATAAACAGTAAGGCAATGCTTTTTTCCTAAGGGGCTGCAGTGCCTTATTAAAACTGGATGTTTACTTTTTCAATAATGTTACAAATGTTGCCTAAACGCTTACACAAAAACAGCCAATTGCAACAGAACTTGCTAGGTAAAGAAATTAGAAAGATAGTGAGCGATTTCGGGTTCAGGTTTATATTCTGATGGTATTGTTTGGGCTGGGTAGGGTCGGGTTCAGGTTTCATTTTAAGACCGTGCAGATCTCTAACCAGGTGTAACACAAACACGACACTTTTCTACTTAAATATGACTTATTATAGATTATTCTATAATTATTCGCAGAAGTCAACATTATTTGCCAGGTGCAATTAATGTTATGCTATTTACTCAAGTAAAAAGCAGACTGTAAATAATTGTATTTAAAAGAGACATTTGTGTAAATTTTCGAGTGATCACAGCAGCTGTAATTCATCATTGTATAGTCAAATCATGGATAAGAGCGTTATAACCACACATATACTGTATCAAGATGTGCAGTGTAGATGTAATTTTAAAGAGCTGATTGTGGTGGTGGAGTGATGCCATATAGTCCCAGTTAGTGCCAGGGCTGGACTGGTGATCTGGCATACCGGGTATTTTCCCCTGCTGGGCCGATGCACTTTGGGGCCGATCAAGGGGGACTGGCCATCGGGAGAACTGAGCCAGCCGATGGATTGCGATAAGCTAAAATGAGCCGCCGCATTATACAGAACGGATCACAAAACGGTGCCGCGATATGCAGAAAAGGACCCCCTTTTGAATGGGATGAAAAGTAATGTCTTAAATATCAAAATATTTCTAATCACCTAAAATATATATTTTCTTTGGTTGACTTTAGTTTTGGAACTCCACTTCTTTTTATTTTTTTATTATATCATATTTTTTACATTATATTATATTATGCAATAATAGCATACACTAATTCTGTCTTAATTTCTTCACTTTCACACAGTATTTTAATGCTCTTTGATTAAACCCACGAGACATTATTTCTCATCAAACAAAACCTTTGAGATTTAGTTTAATAATTTTATCACTCCTCAGAAATAGAGCAAGCCTGCATCTACTCCTCTGTGTCAAAAATTTGTAAGTGACACTTTTTGTGTCATTTAAAAAAACTCATGGCATTTATATATCTGCTTAAAATTCCCTTATTTGGGCATTAAAATGTGATTGGAATTTGAAGTGCACAATAATTGCGTTATCTCGAATAACCACGGTTAGATAAAATAATCGCAATCAGATGATTATTTAATATTCGTGACAGGCCTAATTCCCAGTAATGTATGCCAAATTGTGGTAGCCTGCTGCATCCTCCACCACCAAGCACTTTAAACCAGCCTTAAAGATGAGGAATTGGGTGTTGCACATTTATTTTTTTTATTTTTCCAATTTGAATTATGTTTGAAATACCTGATTTAATTCAGGTGTTCTAATACAATGCAGACAGCGTGTACAAATAAACAATGCTATCAGTGGGCACAATTCATTTTTAAGTGAATTCCCTTCGAAAAGTATTAGGCAAAATGATGTTGGAGTTGTGGCACAGAAAGGAATGCATGTGCTGACATGGGGAACTCAGGTTCGAATCTGACCTGCATCAAATCCCAATCCTAATCCCTATACAAAAAAGAGTATTGACTGATTATTATGATGCATGAGTAAGCTTATATTATCCCAGACAGTCAATTGCAAAGGCTTTTTATTAAATTATAGTCAGAAGCAGGATATCCACGTGTACAATGTGTAAAAGATGGTTTTAAGAGCTGACTCAAATGGCCAAGTGACCTTTTGTAAGGTCTATTTAAGCTCAGAGTGAGCAAGAAGCCTAACTGTCAAAACTAAGACCCGTGCCAGCTCTGACAAATTTCCCTTATGAGAATTTAAAGACCAAGTATTTCTAGTGGTCATTTTAACTGGAACAATAAACATGCCAAAAGCACCTCTGGAAATGTAAGCTGGGCGACCCTTTGCACTGACCCCATCACACCTCACATCTCTGAAGAAGCTTTTTACCAGAGTCACTATCATTGTCGCTTCATTGGCCCCACTGTTTGTTTTAAAATGCCATATAATAAGAGACACGACTCCATTCTGCTTGAAGCCCTGTATATTTGTTCACAAGAAAAAGATGGAAATTATAGAATCACACGTGAAAAGGAGATGGCTGCTTTCAGGCCTTTTCTGGCTGCATATATTGATTAACAAACAGCTGTGGACATTGACAATATAATAACAAAAAAGATAATAATTAGGGATGTCAATTTAACGTGTTAATTCAGTGT